>NC_052512.1:692134-725481 GCF_014356525.2 Nilaparvata lugens | reverse complement strand
TTATTTTTGAACGATTCTACATATTGATTTCTCTCTTTCCAGATTGTGGCCCAGATATCTACGTACAGATGGAACATGTAGCAAAACATGCCCAGATGGTACATATCCCAGCAGCACACATGCTTACCATGCTATTACATGTGTAAGGACATGTTCAGGTCCCAACGACTATGAATGCACTGCATGTCACGGATGCTACACTAGTTACGGTCACCCATCCAGAAGCCGTGTGCGAGTCCACGTCACTTAACCACAATAAGTTATATGCCACTTGGTACGAACGCATGTTCTATGCTCTAATTGCGAATTTAGTGGTTTTAGTTATTTTGGGCGTTTATTTGTTGACTCAGTCTAGGAATTGTAGGGCCAGGTATAGTTGTGGACAAGGGGGAAAAAGGTATTTGAAAAACATTTTGACGCCGGTAACGATAAGGGGCAGATTAGGTATAATTTGACGGCTGATTGTAGTGATAGTGAATAACCAATTTTAATCTAGTTGACAGAGATCAATTTTGATCCTATAGTGAAGTCCACGTTATAATGGCAGTGGAGAAAGATAGGAGATCTTGTCGTGCCTTCTTGACTGTAGCTGATACGGGTTTATTGATGTAGTCTGTTCTGAATATGTTAATCGTTCCTTTTTTCTATTATGATGTAGTGCTAGTATGCAATGGGTCTTGCAAGACCTGGCAATACATTGTCATATGTGATAAACAATAAAGAATATATAAAGAATATAGTCTAATATTAACAGTTCATTCTCATTTAGAATAATCGCAATTATATTTTATAAAGCAAGAAATCATATTTTTCAATAATTTCATAATAAATTTTCATAATCAAGATGAAATATTTTGTTAATTAATTATCGATTCTACATTTTTAAAAGTCAATCTGGCAACAGAGCAAAGCGAGAACGAGATAGCGCTATCCGCTTTATTGAATGATAGAAAAGGATAGCAATACCATTACCGGTACTGATCAAACACTGCCATTATAACGTGCACCTCACTATACCTAAAATTTCAACTTAATTCAGATGTGATCAATTTTGATCTTGAAAATGTCTGAACGATGATCTAGTTTGACAACAAGACTACAGATGTCTTGAAATTGTGATGTGAATTTGAGATGTGAAGTTTCTAATACCATTCTAAAGCTAGTTACCTTTGACGCGGTTATAGGTACAATTCGATACCGGTAGCTTATATTAGTGATAGTGTTGAGTAAGTGGATCAATTTTGATGCTAGAACAGCATTTCAAAGAGTACCGTATTTCATCAAATATCATCTTAAATCTGGTTAAGTTTTTGACATTCGGTTGAATTTTAACCAACATCAATATTTGATTTACCACTTTTAAGAATATTTAAACGTCTGTGAACTTTTCACGAAAAATACGTTTCAAATTGACGGCTTATAGTGTCCGGTTTTCCCAATGTTTCCCATTAAGGAACTTTGGACTATATACGGCCAGGTGGAACTACCCTTGGTTCTCCCCACACCATTGAAAGCCACATGCTAATAATAATAATCAATTGACGGCTGATCATAAAAAATAATAGTATTTCTAATCAAATATGAATGAGACGTTAATGGTAGGCATCGTAGGCTACCATAATATATACGGTATTTAAAGGAATTGAGATTTCATAGGGCATAATTTACCATTCACAGTTTGATTCAAATACTTTGGTCACAAATTATATGAGTCATGCTGTAAAAAGGCTTCTATTTTCTTATTTGGGTACATAGTTACATTAAATTGTCGTTATTTCGATTTTATAAACTTGTGAATTGTGATCTACTTTACGATAATGATACGCATTATTGATTATTGTGATGCATTTTAATTATTGATGATTGATTTTAGATTACGCCAAAGTGGTGTCCTATTTTAATTATTTTGACTGGTTTAGATAAGCTTGTGTAGTTTTTAATGTATGGATCCTATCATTAAATATAAAGTAAAAGACTTTTGAAGTACCGGTATCCTATTTTGTTCGTTTTTACCAACCAATCACCCATTTTCCAAGTTCAAATTGAACTTGATTTATATATGAGTCTATAATCCAAGAGTATTTATAGCCAGTTTAAGTGAGCAAATTCGAGATTGGCCTAAAATTCATGTTTTTGATAGTAAAGCATGATGATAGGTTCCCTTCCAAAGAAAAAATAACCTCTGGCTTGAGAATGTGCAACACCACGGTCGTCGCCACAGCAAAGTGTTTTTTCACTTTAAAGTTAATATCGGGGCACCGAGCTTTGCTCGTTATTTTTATTTATTGATAAACCGGATACAATTCTTTAAAATGATCGTGTCTATATTTTACAGCTGGCTATTAATACGTCAGCTTATGAATTTCGGGGATGCGATATTTTGATTTTCACAGAATCACTCGTTCACTTTTTACTATCCACAGACGACGAAAGTCTCAGCTGTTCCAGCCAAGGACGAATTATCCTTTTAATGTCGTGCAGCGAGTTTTCCCAAGGATGAGATCTAGTGCAATCGAATTTTCATATCATAAACTACTATGTACCGAATTTCGTGAAAATCGTTAGAGCCGTTTCGAGATCCGTTGAACATAAAATTAATAACCAGATATAAAAATATAAACAGATATACAGAAATTGCTCGCTTAATATAATAGGATAATATCGGGGACCGAGCTTAGCTCTGGAGTACAAAAGCATGAAAAATTTATTACAAAAGAAGAAATTATAATAACATTCATACAGAAATGCTCTATCTAATCACAGTAAATTGAGATTAATTCCCAGAGGAATGCAAAAATTTCCCTCACAAAGGCCCAGTTGCACAAAAGCCGGTTAAATTTTAATCCTGATTAACTCCACGTGAACCAAATCAGAGAAAACCATTTCAAAAGATGGATCTACTGGAATTAATCAGGATTGAAAATAACCCGGCTTTTTTGTAACTGGCACTAAGTACCTGATTGAATGGTTACAGAAGTTCAACAGCTGAAGACATAATTTTGACACAGTCCCACACACATGAACTCGCACACTCACCTCCATCACCAACAGACGACGAAATAATTACTATCAGCTGTTTTTCCAAGGATGAATAATAATTACCCTTTTAATGTCCTTCAGTGAGTTTTCTTTGGGATGAGACCTAGTGCAATCAAATCTTCATATTATAAACCTACTTTGTTCTGAATTACGTGAGAATCGTTTTCGAGATACCGTGAAATACAAACATCTAAACATATAAACAGAAGCTGCTCGTTTAATAGTATAGGAATATCGGTGGACTGAGCTTTGCTCTGGAGTGTAAAAGCATAGAAAATTTGTAACGAAAGATTGAATTCATAGTTTATATTTATTTATTCATTTTTTCAGTCGTACAATTATTTGTACAGTTATATGAGGAGGCACAACAGGCTTATGCCCAAAACTGTCCCTCTTCAAATGTATACTACAGTTCAAATCAAAATCAAGGTTAATTAAGCTACTATCACTCATCAAATAACAATTATTCACACTTAAAAAAACAAACTCATCATCAATACAAATAGTTATACTATGAATTCGATTTAGGATTATATAAATTGCTACAATATTTGTTAATATACTATATGTGTATCACTAACAGCATCTAGTTGACCGAGCGAATTGAGGTCTAAGATTCAAGTCGACCGTTTGGCATTCTCTTAATGTTTAAATGTTTATATGTTGCGCATTTACGGTGAAACGCGGTAATAGATTTTCATGAAATCTAACAGTATGTTCCTTTTTTAATTGCGCGTCGACGTATATACAAGGTTTTTGGAAATTTTGCATTTCAAGGATAATATAAAAGGAAAAAGGAGCCTCCTTCATACACCAATATTAGAGTAAAAATGTGGTATGGCGCACTCACAACAACTTCCCTTGCCGTTATGACAATTGATCACCTGACGCTAGTGTAAACGCGCATCTCAAGTCAAAGATCTGAGCCAGCTGGTGACAGTTCAATAACGCTGGATACACACGAGATCTGCTATCTCTTCATAGAATCAACAGTTGCCAAAAGTTTGCAGTTGAATAATCACATTTTCTCAAATTTCAAGCTTATTTTCAATTTTAGGTGTGAATGTTACTGGACATTAATTTAAGATATTTCCATGCTCAATTTTTTCCACTCGAAGTTTTCGTTTCAATTATATCTGATACCTAATAATTGGAAATCTAAAATCGAACTTTGGATAGATGGGGCGGAGCTCCTGAAATTACTCAATGCTAATGAATTTGATGAATCAATCATTTAATAAGGATATAAAAACGTGGAAACATTAATTAGAGTATAGGCCTAATATTATTTCTCTCAAAATCCTTGATATATTGTCAGTGTATCCTACTGTATATTAGGCCTACATAGAATCAGTGGAACATCTTGCCGGTTCAACATCTTCAATCCTTTGTGAGTGCACTCTTAATTCAGGAAAAATATTATAAATACCCTACACATATTCACATACTTTGAGCAGGTGATAGTTGTGTGTTACGGTCATATACAATATTGATCTTTATTTTTCTCGAGCAACTTTGTAAGACTTTTCTGAAAAAATTACATAACTTTCAAGTCCCATCGACATCTCCTATGATTAATACAATATTTATCTTAATTTTTTTTACAAATTCATCACCTTTGAACTCCTAGATCTTCCAGAATACTCGATAATGTAAGGGCATACCGTTTTGGAGATAGAGAACTTATCCTATTTCTCCTAGTAAAACTTTGGATTATAATATAGGCCTATAGTTTTTCAATCACTTTCTTTATAATCATAATAATTAGGCATGGCTTTAATACATCAATAGTTATCTTGAGCTGTCTCGTTATTTATTACGTTGTACACATTCGAGCTGTTTCCTTTGTTCATTGTGATATTCTTCTGCAAACTCAACCAATATCTATCATTTCAAAACTGATTCTAATACCAATCTCAATGCAGAAAACATATAAAGGAAAAGCTGATAATAATTTGATAAAAATGAAATCAAGAGCAGTCGCAGAGAATGAAGGTTGTTAGTGCAGGGCATTCCATCAGAAGGAGAATGTGCATGATCAATGGATGAAGATGGTAAGCGCACCACTTCCCTTCCTTATGATATTAGATTATGATATTTGATGATTTTCTTTGTTATAAACAATCAATTGGATTGATCAACAATTGAATTTCAATTGAATTTTCGATAAAGAACTTTGGATTCAAAATTATTTCTACTCAGTGACCAAGGCACAATCTAGAAACATAATTTTTATCACATATACATAACTCACACTCTATGTGGTAGAAAGCCCCAGTATGGAACAAAAGAGAGTATGGGGTGATAGTATAACACTCACATCATAAATGCATTATAAACTGAATAAATTGCAATTTGAAAAAATATCTTTAAATATGCCCAACTATTATCTCTCCGGTTATAGGAAAATAATGTGAAGATTGAAAAGAACTGGAATTAACCACACATTATCCTGTTTTAAGTGTATGAGAGTTTAATTTCTAGAATAGAAATTCCCTCCGAGTTGGTTGAAGATATTGTCATCCTTTCGTAGTCCTTCAAACAGGCATTCAACCGATCACTTGTCTTATGGAATTATCATGTTTATTGAAGGAATATATTGTAGGATACTCATAGTATGAATTCATATTCATACGTATATTTCTTAATGTGTATGATCCATTTTCATCAAATACATTATTATTGGATCATGAAGAGTTGATTCTCTCTTACACAAATAAAAAAAGAATGAGAGTTTCACAATAAGAGAACAAGTATCAATTGAGAATTCCTCTTACAAATAATAAATGGAAAATATGTGTTTCACAATACGAGAGCATGTATTCAATACAATTCTCAATTATTGTGAATTCCCCACGCGATATGCATGTTTTAATATTCATTCGCCATTATATTTTGTTGTAGTTTCCAATTAGAGAGATCAACCAGAAACTATTTCCTGATCAAGTATTTGAAAGCCATAATTTTCCTGAAAAAAGAGATCCTCCTAAGGGCTTAGGCAAGATTTTCTATTGATTCTAAGTTACATATAATATACAGTACACAGACAAGATAAAGGATTTTGAGAGAAATAATATTATAGTGCAATCAATGTTCTCACGTCTCTAATTCCTTATCCAATGACCGATTTATCAAATAATTTATTAGCATTGAGTAATTGAATTACAAAAGAGCCAGGGAAAGCATGTTATTTTCAATAAGAAGCAACAGGTATTCGATGTGCAGGCTCTTACAAAATCGATCATTCTTAAAGATCCAGCTGTCCACAATTATTAATTTTTAGAAAAATTTAAGATAAATATTGTATGAGTCGTAGGAGATGTCGATGGAACTTGAAAGCTATTTACTTTTTGAGAAAAAGACTCACAAATTTGCTCAATTTAACATTGAAAAGATAGGAAGAATAGATATTTAGACGTCACACCGATCAGCTGGTTGGATTTGTTACTGCGCATCTTTTCGTGGCCACTACCTTGAATGTATTCTAGGTACATTGGAAGAGAGTGAACGAGTCCATGTGTGTGGATCATCCAAGATCCAGCTGATCTCACAAGAAGACAAATTCAGCAAGAGAAACTTATTTTCGTTTATTCCTCTTTTTTTAGAAAACATGTTACTTTGGAAAGTCCAAAATAGTAACTAGTAGTTCTGTGAACAGTATCATCTGACTCTGATCATTAAAAGATCGAGATGCGCGTGGCCAGTACCTTCTATTCTAGGTACCTTGCTCTCTTCCATTATGGTATTGACAGATGAGAAAATTTCCAGCCTTTTTTATGTGCCTAGTCTATATCATCAATAAACCTTGTATAATCATGCTGCTCAAATTAGACTCGTAAAATTATAATCATAAATATAAATAGTACTAGCAGGTAACCGGCAAGGGTATTTTTAAAGAATTGAATTTAGCTTTATAGTTCTTGACTTTAATCAAGCAGAAACCAAAAAACCCTATTAAAATGAATATTATAATGAATGACAAATAGAATTATCATTTTGATTAGTGCCTCACACTTTCAAATCATCATACAATAGAACAAAATAAAAGAGCTTTATATTTTGTTAATGATTGCCAAGATTTCAGAGCCTTGGTGATCAGAATCTCCAAAGCCTTGATCAGTATTTATAATTTTGTAAGAAATTGTCAAAAAACCACAGATTTATTGATACTTAGAAAGACCGGAACCGAAACCGGTCTTTCTAAGTATCAATAAATCTGTGGTTTTTGACAATTTCTTAGTCTTTATCATTCAATATGAATAATTACCATAATATCAACTTCTCAACTACACAAAAAGTATCGACGAATTGCTTTTAACTCCGCCAAATCTTTCTCGAAATTTGTAAAGATTTGTCTTGTCTTAACAAATAGATTTAAGCTATTCTATTCGTTTCATTGGAAGGAGTTAAGCTTATAAACTATCAAGAATCAAATCTAGATGCTTTTGCAGATGGAGAAGAGGTTTTGCAATCGAATCAAGGACCAGGTGAGTCATCCCCATATATAATACAAGATTTAGAGGTTTTGTTTACCCACATCATAGACTAGGTTTTGTTACCCACATCAAGGCTCAATTCACACTCACGCAACTCAGGTTGAGAGCATGTGTTTCAAATGGTGACAGTCGCGGAGACTAGAATCGACTGGTCTTAGTGTTACCATTATTTGGAAACACATGCTCTAGACTAGAGTCGAGTGGTCGAGTCTCTTCACGACTTGAGTCGTGTAAAGTGTGAGTTGAGCCTTAGTCTGCTGGAGAGTGACCCGTTTTAGACCATATGGGAATGAAAAATTCAATTCAATTCCATCTCATATAAGAGAAATTGAGGGCTTGAAGGAGTCCGAAAAAACATTCAGGGAGTTCCTTCCTTATGTATTATATCCTTACAGATTATCATAATTCCTTGTTGGTTTATATTTGATTAATGTATGTTATGTGAAATCTGTTGTGTTCTATTCACTGTTGTGTTGAAATATGTAGCATGGTAGTACTATATTAGAATAAACATTGACGTGTCATATACTGCGGGAGCACTGCTCCCTCAATGCAACTTTATAATTATGACGAACAAGTAAAGAAAGAAAGGAGCATCATATTATTTTGTGTACGAATAATTTGGGTAGCCTTTATCATAATAAGAACTGAATTAGGTGAAATATTCAAACAAAAATATTGGCAGAACTCATAAGGCGTTTTGTAATAATTTTGAGAGAGAACCTAATGATTTCACAATCAAAATATAATAATAAAATAAAATATAATAATATATATCTATATATATATATATATATATATATATATATATATATATATATATATATATATATATATAACGCTAATTAATGCGTTCCGTAAGATTTCTTTTTAAAAAGAATCTTTATTAAAAAAAACACAAAATTTGGAATAAAGCAATTTAAACAAGTAAATTTTGATAAAGTGAGTACCTCTCGCTTCGATGTTGTAAGCAGGACTGACGCTCAATGCGTGAGAAAGCTGGCTCCAACAGTTCCAGGAGAGTTCCAAGAAGTTGTATACAAACTGCTGACTGCTGCAGATTCTCACGATGTAACTCCTCCCTCCCCAAAGAGAACTTCGGGGGTTGGTAGCGAAGTTCTTGAAGAAGGTTGCTGTCCTCTTTTGGAGATTCTTTTGTACACGGTGAAAATCACGCAAAGAACAATCACAATATACAAAATCGTTGTGAAAACATTGATGTCAGTGGTTGAATATGATTTTCGGATAACTGGAGACACTTGGATGTTTTTAAATTGGTTAAAGTTGTCTAAATTTTTCAAATGAATTTGGAAATCTGGAATTTGATGATCTTGAAGCTCTAATTGTATGTTTTCTAGAAATTTTGAATGTCCTCTCGTTTGGGAAGAGTGGAACAGAGGTTTTCCTCGATAGTAAATTTTTCCTTCGGCTGTATTGATGAAATAAATTCCTTGAAGTGTTGTCACAGTAGTTTCGGTTTTCGTTTCGATGTGGAAGGTCTTCAATTTTGGTAAGACTGCCAAATATTGTTGTATTTCGGGAATCCATTTGATGAGGTTCTCTTCAATTGGAGAGAACAGATCCAAGACTATTTATTAGACCTCTTTTATTGCGTTTGACGTTTTCATTGTAAAACAAAATTATTTCCAATTTTTCTTCATTAACAGACTTTGTATGGTTGATGAATTTCGAATAGTTGATTGCATCTCTTAATTTACTACTGTTTTCTGTAAAGAAATCGGTTTTTGAACTTATACTAATATTTTCCAAAAATAGTGAGAGACCTTATCATAGTAATTATTTAAATTTTCAATTTCTGAATACATTGATTTCAAATCATAATTATGTACAAAAACGTGCGAGTTGTATACAAGTTTGGATTGCCAAGGTTAATTGGTACAATTCCAGAATTGATAGTAACATTCTTAATGTCTATTGCTGTTCCTGATCTTGCTGCGTACAGGATGAAGAGGGACCTGGAAAAGGATTGTCATTGTCAATAGTCAGTTGAGTCACTGTCTTAGGTTCTTCAATGTCATTAGTTTTGATAATTTTTCTAGGTATTTTAATTCTGGAAAGGTGTATTTAGATTTTGTGTTATGGTGTCTTGGTACGATTTTAGCTGTTTTAAGGTCTCTGTCCACAGATTCGATTTTCTCTTTGTTATATTTGTTTTTTGTCTGACTCTGTTTCTGCATATTTTTAACGAAGATATCGGATGGAATTTCAGGCAATGGTTCTACATTCTTGTTTACTTTCTCGATAACCTTTTCTTTAATTGCTTGATTCGTTTCTCTAATGTGTTCATAGAGTTTTTTGTTTTTTCTCTGTGTTGATTGACATAGTCGTTCATCATCTGTTTGCCAATGTCAATGTCAAAAAGCATTTGCGTTTATGTGTCCTTTTAGAATTTCAAATGGAGTTAGTTTTGTTACAGAGTGAATACTATTATTGTACGCTAAAATTGTATGCTTCACTTTTCTCTCGATAGAATCGTCTTTGAATTGAGCTTGATTATTAAGGAGTCTAATATGCTTGACAAGGGTTGAATGCAATCTTTCACACATGCCGTTTGACTGGGGATGCTGTGTGCTGATATAAAGTGAATCCTTATCTTATAAAGTTTCATCAATTCTTTCACCACATTATTAGTGAGCTCTGTGCCATTATCTGAGACTATAATTTCTGGAACTCCGTGATGACTGAAGAAATCCAATAGTTTATCAACTATTTCAATTCCTTGTGCACCAGCAAGTGGATAGGCTTGTGCATAACGTGAAAAACTATCTATTATCGTCAAAAATTTTCTTTTGTCAAAAGTAATGCTATCAATATGAATATTTTAAAGTGGTTTTGAAGCAGTGGGGGTGAGATTCATTTCCAAGTTCAAGGGTACTCTTTCGTATTTGTTTTTAAGCAAATGTCGCATCTATTGATGAAATTTTGAATTCTGTTTCGAGTATTTGGCCAGTAGTACTTTCTTTTCATCTGCTCATAAGTTTCTTGAATTCCACGATGATTATTCTTTCCGACCTGATAGTTATTGATTATCTCTTTTATCTCTTCCTCGTTTGTGACATGAATCAGTTTCTTCGTACAACGTACTAGTTTGAGTTGTGTATTTTTGAAATAAGTGGCAATTACTACAGTGAATCTTTCGTAGAAATCATAATCAAAGTATAGACAATATTTTACATCCGCAACTAGATATTCTTTTACAAATTCTACTACATCTTTCTCAAAATTATTCTCGGAAAATTCTACAATAATTCGGCACTTGTTTCAAATAGTTTTTGTATTTTCACTTTTCGTGGATTGTATTTCACTAGATTTAGTAATATTTGATTTTTAGCAAAAATTACTGGTTTGTCAAGAGTTTGAATTCCAATCATTTCATTACCATAATAGTTTGAATGCACTGTTTGATCGTCAGAGTCATGTTGTTCTTCTCGAATGTCAAGGTTATTGTCGCCAGTGTGAACTTGGGAGAGAATTTCCCAGAAGTACATCCAAAAATGGTTCAGGATGCAGAATCAATAGTTCTACAGTTCCTGAAGATTTATAACGATAGTTCAATTGAAATAGTTGAAATAAATGGATTTGAAAAAATGCTCTTTCAAGTTCCACTAGAAAAATGTATCTTTGTCAGCAGTACACAGAGAAATGCTTAAAAATCCTCAAAAATGAGAGTTCTAGGGAGAGGAGGTCATCCTGAATCCAGAACAGCTGAGTTCCAATTAATAAATTCAATAGATAACTTTTTATGGCTATTTGGAATTCAAAAAACGAGATAATTCACGTTTTCACCAGAAGAGCACACAATTCGAATATTTGAGAGGTGGAAATCATAGTTCTAGGAGAAGGAGGTCATCCTAAATCCAGAACAGCTGAGTTCTATTGAATTCATCTATTGAATCTATCAATGGAACTCAGCTGTTATGGATTCTGGATGACCTCCTTCTCCTAGAAGGAGGAGTGGTGGCTGAGAATTTGGTGGTGGCTGAATATATCTGAATTTTCATTCTCAATCAATTGTGACAACAACTGTGCTGGCCAGCAAGAAAAAGTGGCAATGATACAGTATTTGTCAGCTTCCACTATGTCACAAGTATTGTGACCAACAGTTTGATTTGATTGGAGATAGCAAGAATGAGAAAATATACATCTCTATTCCACAACAATTAAGCCTACTCACTAGTGCAAAACACATCCAAAGCTTTTGAAGTAATAAATGTGCAACAACCAATGGTGAAAGATATTAGGTCCTGCAGGACATTTTTTTTCCAAAAAGAAATCAAAAAGCACAATGACGAATAACAACTTCACATTTTCAATGTATTAGATCTTCTTGTTTGAAGATGATAGTTCAACAGTCAGTGAGAATCATGGACTGGAAGTGAGTGAAACCTTCATAATGAAGGAAAATTCTGTTCGTGCAGTTGATATGAGTTTCACCTTGATATGAAATTATTTGGTTGATATTATCTGGTTTTCATTCTGGTGCCTTGTCTGTGTTCACTTTCCAGAGAGAATTTAGTCGTTTAGGCTGAGAGTTTACCAAATTTGGGAAATTAAAAATTTAGATGAACACATCCTTTTCTGGATGGCCTTTGAATTTGTTTGAAATCTATCCATGGATATAGACTCATCACCAGGAGCTGGACAAAAAAGTTTTTGTCGAATTTTCTGTACGAGGCTCATTTAAATGTGTAGGAAAAATTTGGGGATTCTGAGGGTGCCAGGGTTGGAAAATTATCAAGATTTGGTGGTTTTCCTGCAGCCTCTAGTGTGCCCTGTAACTGAGTCCACTCTCAGCAGGCGAAAAGCAGTATTGGATGTGATTTTTTGTTTTATACAGCTTCAATGTAATACAGAAAACTCGCGCTTTGCACTCGGTCCCCTGCCCTTGACTTTTTCCATCCTGGCCTGTGCACGTTCATTGTTATGGCCAGTTACTGCAATTTGAAGAGTTCGCGGTTTGTGTAATGCAGCCATCTGGTGGCGGTTTTTGTAGTTGATTCAAATCAGCTGTTCGTTGTAGTGGAGTGCTGGTCTGTTGAAAATTGTTCGAATGTGTTGTTATTGTCTGGTTTTGTGTATGGAAAAGTTTTCTTGTAATTTGTGTAACTTGTGTATTGTCGTGAGAATAGAATGAATTCTGGTATACATGAAGGCGTCTTCAGCGGTTTAAAATTAACTTCACGTTTGTGTGAAGTCTCTGTGTTGAAAACGAGATTGGATTCAAGTTTAGTAGAATGAATTACAGTCCGCTATATACCAGAAGAAACAATCATGCTTTTCCGGCTTCTGAATGCAATCATGACATTTTAGAATGCTGTGAATATTGAGATTTTTCAAATATGAAATATTTGAACCCTATTGAATTGAATTCCATCTGGCTTAGAAGATTTCCTGGTACACACTATGTGTCCTCATTCCAATGAGATAGTTGAGAACATCGGAAGGTGCACAGTTATGTCAGGAAGTTTTTCAAATTTTTTGGACCAGTCTTGGAGCTCGGGATTTAGCTGATTTCTGGACTTTAAACATTGGAGTCAGAAAATTGGTTTTCCTACAGTTACCTTGAAAAGTGGCCATTCCTGCACTGATCACAGAATGCAAAGAATCACTTTTCCGCTCTAGTGTGGGAGAAATTTTTTCTGCACTCCAGATTTGCAACATGGCAACGCAAAATAGTTAGTAGGTTATATGAAGCACCAGTGCAGGAAAATCAAAATTAAGTTGGTAACTGTGACTGTGGTATAGTGAGGTGCACATTATAATAATATTAAGGCAACAATGACAGCGACAGCCACCACATGAGTGCCACCTTCATTCATTTACTACATTATTATTCAATTTTAAATAAATCAAGGTCTTTATTAATAATAAAATTAATTGTTATTTTCCCAATTCTATAATTGGAAATGTTTCACCTTGACAAAATGAAACATTCTAAATAATTCAAAATAGCTGAAAGTTTACACTATATTCTCTTCGATATATTCTTAAACCCAATTTTCTCACTAAATAAGATGAATAATAATTAAAATAAATAAATAAACTTAGCCTAATCCTTGATTTCAGTTGTTTTTTGAAATTTATCTCCACCTGTTCTCCCTTGAAATTTGGACGAAATTAAAGTCCATGAATATAAATAAAAATAAAAATCTCAGTACCTTTTTTTGAAATATTTTATCACAACATTTTTCGGACATTTATGTCATTTTCAAGTGATATGGAGTAAATAAATAAATACTGCTGGAAGATTCTTATTTTGATCAGATGTTAGTGTATTCATATGATTTTATGAACTAGGACTGTAAATTTTAGAAATTGAAGTTGCTTTCCATGACGAAACACAAAGTTATATGATAACTTTGTCGAAGCTCTGACACTGTGTTACTAGTAAATTTTTGAAAAAAACACTTACTTTTGTTGGAGTATTGAGAAATGCATTTCACTCCTGAAGAGGAGCTTCATCAGCCTGTCACCAGGGGCGCTTGCTCTTATGGGTTGGACTGTGTGGCCAAAATGTGGGAAAATATTACATTTGATTTGAAGTTAAGTTGATCATTTAATAAGTTGGATTTGTCATAGTGGAGGTGTTTAAAATTTTTTTCGAATAGTTCTAGTGTGTTGAGTCTCTGGCTTTTTTGAAGAATGTGTAGGTTTTGATATCTGTCTGTATGTTTTGTGATTGTGTCCTGTGGCTATTAAATGTTCTGCATATGTAGATTCTGAATTTGAATTTACTGCTTTTATGTGCTCATTGTATCTTATTTTGAAGCTACGTCCGGTCTGTCCAATATAGAATTTTTGGCATGTATTACATTTTAGTTTATAATTTCCTGTCTTTTCAAATTGTGAGCTGTCTATTTTTCGTGTTTTTAGTTGGGTTTTTAAGTTGTTGTTGGTTCTAAATGCTGTTTTGTAGCCTGATTTTTTTAATATGTTTGCTATGGATTGTGATTTTTGATTGAAATATGTTATTGTGACATATTTGTTGGGATTTGGGGGTTTCTGTCTCTTGTTTTTCATTTTATGAAGTATTTTGTCTATTACATTGGATGAGTAGCCATTGTTTTGTGCCAGATATTTTATAGTGTTCAATTCTGTCTGGTTATCTTCTTTTGTAAGTGGAATGCTTATTAGTCTATGGATCATGGACTTAAAGGCAGCAAGTTTGTGTTGTGGTGGATGATTTGATGTTTCATGTATGAGTTGTGAGGTGGTGTTGCAGCAACATAGAATACTTTTGAAATAAAATAATTGAGCTTTAATAGAATTATAAAATAGAAAGAATAGATAGCCTAGTCAAGGTGCCGCTCAAGTAAAATCGAATGTTATTCATGATGAAGAATAATCATATTATCTAAAGCGATAAGAGAACCAAGCAAAATTGTAATTCAACAATAATGATAATTCTTTGGCAGAAATAAAAATTATAAAGCGGCTTGTTTATAATTGGCAGATTATAAAAATAAAAGTTTGCATGTACATTTTGAGGTTAGAATGCTTATTTGATTTAATACATCAATTGATCTAGGATCAATCGACAGTTTTTTGATTCAATACCTAACAAACCAGCTGATTGCTCAATCAACTATTACGAATTGAATTATAGTTTTTTACTCATAAAATATATATTATATACTAGGAAAGGTTTATGCAAATAGATAAGGACAACTATTATTGTTACTCAAGTATTATTGTAATTTAAAATAATATGAAAACCAAGAGTACACAAAGCTCACATAAATTAAATGTATATTGTATTATAGCATCATATATCGAGATTTATTTATTAGAATACTCTCAGACTATTACTTAACTTATTTATTTAGAAATTTAATCTATCTTTGTATAACTAAGTTAGGAAAACCCTGAATCTTGAAGAACCAATTACATCACGTCTTACTAAGAGTAGAAAGCCAATCAGAAGGAAGCTTATAAATCTTTTAAGGAAGAGATGAAATTTTTCTGAAAATCATTCTCTCTGGCTTGTGATCTCGATCTGTGAGGAGCACATGGAGATTAGGTTTCTTTCTTCCTATTAATTTTTAAAATCATCAAGCCAATCCCTTTTTAAATGTCAAGTATATGTGATTAATGCTTGATTATTTATGAACTCAGTGTTGTTAAAGAGTTCTTAATTGTAATTTATTCCCGTAAATATATTTTTAATACTCATATAAATCTATAAGAAATCTGGACCATACACGAGCCCAGCGGAGACAAAAAGGACCTGCCTAATTAATTATTGGAGATAATTAATTGTTCTACAAGAACTACAAGAACATCATTACTGTGAGTGTATTAGTTCTAATGAGCTCATTAGCAGGCCTTTATCAGTGAATTGGGGAATTAATTAAAGCGCTATATGAATTTATTCAAGTTTAAGAAATTCGCAATGTGTTGAATACTATCATATAGTTTATAAGAACTTTTTATGAATTTATTTGATTTATGTAGGAAGCTTATTTCCATGCACGGCACGAACTCATAAACCCTGAGATTATAAATTGTTACTTTTATTAATTATTATTCATTGATCAAAGTATGTTCTAGTAAATCTATATACTGAACAGGTTTCAATTTGTCTAATTCTGAATCGACCTGAAGTCCACGTATCAGTATTAAATATACGTATATATTTGACAGAATCCAAGGGCAGGGCAGTGGACTGTGAATGATAGTTGGTATAAATACCTACAAATAAATCTTTGAATTCTGTGCATAAAAATACTGATAGCTTGAAGTGTGGTAAGTACGCCAATAAAAGACTAAATGAATCAACAAGATAAGATTTAATAATAATTGATTGATTGATTGATTGAGTACTTTATTTATGTAGATTACAATATATACTGGCTTATACACTTATATACAATAGCTTACAATACAGCAAAGTTATAGATGAATTTACATAATATAGACTAAGAAAATAACTATTGAACTGTATATGATATGAAAAAGCAATTTGTAATATAATAACTGTAGATAATAATCATATTGTTATGCATCTACATAAATTGGCGGAGCTTTGGACATATCAATGTCCATTCTTTGGGAAGAATATTAAAAATATCCTCCCCACTAACTCTCTACCAAAACGTTAATTTCGTTATTTAAACTAAGGATTTATTTATTAATGGGAATATTGTAAAAGTTTTAATCAATATGAATATTGAAGAGAAAAAAACAGAAAATTGATAAAGTAAAATAATTATATAGGTAGATATGATCAAATAATTGATTAATAAAATGAAGTAGGCTGAAAGTAGATCAGGGTTATCAAATTTCAGTAATATACAGCAGTATGCAGTGGATAATTGAAATAACATGAGTTTATATAATATATATATATATATACAATTCGTTCTATAACATGGTTTAAAGGTTTATATTGGTGTAATGGGTGAGGGATGGTTGTCATGTGATCGTTCTAGGGCCGGACAGTTTCAGTCATTTGTTCCAAAATATGTTTTTTTAAAGTCAGGTTGAAGCTCGCTCGGCTCTCGATAGACCTGATAGAAACAGGAAGTGTATTCCATGCACGACAGGCACTGACTAAGAAGGATTTTGTGAAAATAGTAGTTCGATGATTGGGTATCCTTAAAGTACTTTCTCCGGTTCTAGTATGTGAAGCATCTATCCTCCTACCTTCAGAGACAAATTTGAAATCATCTTTAAAATAGTTCGGATTACCGTATTTCAAGATATCTCTAACAAGCTTGACTATTCGAAAAAGCCTCTGATCGGGAAGCTTCAATGTTGAACTAGCAGTGTGGGCTGGGGTGATATGATCATGGCGTTGGAGAGAGTAGACGAAACGTAGACAATAATTTTGGCAACGCTGTAGTTTATCATTCAGAGTGACTTGCATATCATTAAGAACAGAATTACAATACATTAAATGTGGGAAGATGAGAGATTGAACCAATAATAATTTAATGTTTCTAGGGAGGATATCGTGCATTTTCTTCAATGCATGCATGGCTGAGAATACCTTTTTACAAGTTTTGTTCACTTGTTCTGACCAGTCAAGTGTATTATTCATAATAATGCCTAAATTTTTAACTGAGCTACAGTAAGGAATGTCATTACCGTCTACACTAATTTTGTGAATCGATTCATGGTCAATATTGTTTATAAGACGAGAATATCCAATTATAATGGGTTGTGTTTTGATGGGATTAAGCTTAAGGCCATTTTTCTTTGTCCATTCCACTATCGAATTGATATCCTGATTCATTATTCCAACTGTTTCATTAATTTTTGTTATGGGACAGCTTAAATAGATTGAAGGTCGTCTGCATAAGTATGGAAACTGGAGAATTTGATAATGGAAGAAAGGTCATTAGCATACAAAGTGAAAAGGAGAGGGCCTAAAATTGAACCTTGTGGTACTCCATGCATAACGTTTTTCCAAGTTGACTTTTTGTCACCGACAGATACACATTGTTTCCTACCTAATAGATAGGATTTAAACCAAACTAACGAGTTGTGACTGAAACCAAGAATAGCCAACTTATTCAGAAGGACTGTATGATCAACAGTATCGAATGCTTTAGAAAAATCAAATAGGGTGAGGATGGTGCATTTTCTTTGGTCCATAGCTAACCTTATATCATCAGTGACACGAAGCAGAGCTGTCTCAGTTGAATGGAATTTTCTAAAGCCTGATTGAAAGTTATGAAGCTTACTATTGTTGTCTAGAAATTTTACAACTTGAGCATGAATGAGTCTTTCTAGCACTTTGGACAATGCAGGTAAAATACTGATTGGTCTAAAATCCTCAACTTTATTGGGTGATGGAACTTTATTCAGAGGGCGAACCAGAGCAAACTTCCAGTTTTCAGGGAAAATGCCTTCTTCAAGTGACTTGTTGAAAATGTATGTAATGGTTGGTAAAATAGCAAATAACATCTTCTTGATAAATTTAATAGGAATTTTGTCTACACCCGTAGCATTACTATGAATACGTTGAATTGCTCTGAAAGTGTCTTCTTCTGAGATTGGATGGAAATGAAATTGATCAGTGATGGTAAATCTAAGTTTGTAACCTGCTCTTCAAGATCATCTATATGATTAGCAATGACAACTTCGTCGCGTTGGTTAGAGTGTGAAACGAAATGGTCATTTATATTATTCAATGGTAAGTCAATTTGTGGATTCGATTTCTGTTTGCCAAGCCCGAATTCTTTTATTCCCTGCCAAAGTGATTTAGAGTCTTGTCTATTGTTTGTCATAAACGAATTCAAGTACCTAATCTTTGAGTTCCGTAATTCCTGTTTAACCCTATTTCTAAGGCTCCTATACTCTATCAAACTGTCCAAGTCAAATGTCTTTTTAAATTTTCTATGTGCTTTGTCTCTACGTCCCATCATCTTAAGGATGTCTTCAGTCATCCACGGTACTCGTCGTTTTCTATTAGTAATAATAAGATAATAATAGGCAGATGGCCACATACAAAAACAATTGTGTCAAATATTTTGGGATCAATAAAATAATAATAGGCAGATGGCCACGTACAAGAACAATTGAGAGTAGATTAAGTTAAATATCTTTAAGTCTTTAAGTCTTTGAATCTTTAAATAATGATAGGCAGATGGCCACATACAAAAACAATGAGTCAAATATCTTGGGAAAATTACAACATGTGGAATAATGTAGAGAAATACAAAATTTAAATGAAATTAGGTCAATGACATTAATGACCATTGAAGTCTGACAATAATTGAAAAGATAGTATTAATGATACCTGAAATGAATATAAATTGAGTGCTATAATGAAGGTTATTGCTGTAAGATACAATATTTATGATTAAAAAATGACAATAAGTTAATAGGCGTCGGTGGCCTTAGTGAATCACTTGTAAAGCCAAGGGTAGCTGTCAAATCCAATGAATTAATAGGCGACGGTGGCCTTAGTGAATTGAATGTCAAGATAGACATTAACTAAACAATAAGTAGGCGTCGGTAGCCTCAGTGAATTGAATGTCAAGATAGACATTAATAAATCAATTAGTAGGCGTCAGTGGCCTCAGAAAATCACTTGTAAAGCCAAGGGTAGCTGTCAAATCCAATGAATTAATAGGCGTCGGTGGCCTTAGTGAATTGAATGTCAAGATAGACATTAATAAAACAATAATGATGCATACGTAAATGAAAATTGAAAAGAACGATTTACATAACCTGAATAAAATTTTGAAGAGGAGATGCCGCCAGGCAGACAGGCAATGACTCCGCAATACCAACAGGAACAGGACATCAGCAAGCGATGAAGTGATCTGGCCATGCGATGACAAGCATGGAAACGTCCACTACAGCAGGCGAATCCCCCAATGGAAATGTAGGCTGGAGCAAGTAGAATTCCAAACAAATAATCCGATCTTCAAGTTGTGGAATTTTTGGATTGATTTCCAAACGGTAGAGATGATGCACTTGAAAGTTTGAGTTTCACGAGGTGAAGCCAATTGTAGAAAAATGGCAACTGAAGCCTACACGAGGTTGTAATTTTTGACAAAGTTTATCAAAGCAATATGCAAGCAATCGATGAATAATTTAATCACAATTGAAGAATAGAATAAATGAATTAATTTGAAGAATAATTCACACTTTAGAAAAGTTCTGTAGATCAAATGAATAGCGATGAAACGCTCACACGAGGTTGCAATTTTTGACAAAGTTTATCAAAGTTTAACAGAGTAACTGAGTGAAGAACTCGATGAATAATTGAATCACACTTGAAGAATAGAACAAACGAATTAATTTGAAGAATAATTCACACTTTAAAAAAGTTCTGTAGGTCCGATGAATTCAGATGTAAAGTTTAGACCGGGCGCGAGATGCACACCCGACGACCTCCATGAAAAGACAAAGAGACGCTGCAAGCTACAATGAAAAAAAGGCAAGATACCGGATGTGTTAGAAACGTAGGCAAAGCGCTCGCAACCAAATGGTGAAAAAGTAACAAATATCTAAAAGGTAAGATGCCTAAAGACAAGATTAAATTCCAAAAAATTGAATAGTAAAAATATTAAAATTGCAACGGCAAACAATCCGACGAAAAAGGTACGAATAGAAGTATAGAAAACCAGCTTGACTAAGGCAGTGTCGAAGAACCGACTGTGACGTCACTGGTCAGCGCAGACGCACAAAAGACACAGCACGCAGACAGACAGACATGATGACGACATGAAGTCTACGTAGTAGCGGAACGAATAACAAGTGGAACCATTCCAATAAATGCTTTGTCAGATTTTACATAAACTGGGCCCTTGTGTCATACGGGGGTATGGCACAATAAGAAAAAGTAAGAAATATGTAAAATCTGGCAAGGCAATTGGAAATTGAAAACTGGGCCCCATGTGAGAACCAGGGGAAAAAACAATGAAACCTAAAAATACAACATGAACCATAAGAGCAAGGGGATTAACTAGAATCCTCATCAATGGGAAGAGGTGCTAAACTCGAAATAGCTCTCTTAAAAGTGCCAGAGGGAGTGAGAACAGTGACAACTCGAACCTTGTCGTCCTTACCGGGATGAACTTCAGTAATGCGCGCCAGCTTCCAAGTGGACTGCGCGGAACCAGGATCCTTCAAGATGACAACCGTACCGACCTTCAAATTTTCACAATTGTTTAACCATTTGCCTTTTTTCTGAAGAGTGGTTAAGGAGTGGGTCTTTTTTCTGAAGAGTGGTGGAGAAAAAGTACGAGATTTGGGGCCGCCTACATGAATGGAAATAGGACCGGCGTAATCCAAACCACAATTATAAAAGTGAACATTAGCCTGAACGCGGGCCGCAGGTAAACTACCCCTGATTTGCTCAGAACGAAGAGCCGAAAAGCGAAAACACAATATGCAATGCCGCAATACACTTTTGATGGTGCGACGGGTGGAGGGAAACCAAAATTGTTGTCTTACACTGGCCATGGTGACCTGCACCCCAGCATGACTTAGACGACGATGGTGAGCAACAATCAATGCACGAGTGAATTTGTGATTGCTAGGCAACAATATTTGATGTTTGTAATCAAAAGAAGCATTTGCATTTTGCAAACGTCACCAACTCTGAGCAGAGAATCTGAATGAACGAATGGTGACAAGGCTTTAATAGAACTATTAGGCAATAGCTCCTGATTTTGACGCAATGCTTTAAGTTCGGCAGAGAAAGCTTCTTCTTGAATAGATTTGAAGATACAATTTTCAGCTTCTGAAATTTCAGAGATAGTTAATTGACCAAAGCGCGGAGTGACTGAATTTTGTTTTTACAATTATGAATGAACCGTAGAACATATGCTGTTGTACGAACGATTTTGTGATAGGTGGAGCAACTATTGATTATACCTGAAATAACATCATTACGAGACGAAGTAGTAGCTAATACCTGAACTGATTGAGAAATAGCAACATTGCTAGAGAAAGAATCCCAAGAACTATTCGGCATAGATAGCCATGAAGGACCATTCCACCACAGATGACTAGCGGCCAGCTGATTGGGTGTACAACCTCGAGATATCAAATCAGCAGGATTGTTACTAGTACGAACATGATTCCAATGAAAGTTAAAAGTTGAATTCTGAATTTCAGAAATGCGTACAGCTACAAAAATATTAGAACGATTGGGAGGGGCTCTTAACCAGTCACAGACTGTTTCCGAGTCAGTCCACAAATACACATTAGAAAAAGTAAGATTTGAAGCCTTTAAAACCTTATTCACAAGACGTGAAAGTAGCAGAGCTGCTTGTAGTTCTAATCTGGGAACAGAGAGAACTGGGTTCAAAGAGGCAATGCGGGACTTGGAAGTGAGCAACCTAGTTTGACTGCTACCGAGAGAGGTGCTTCTGACATAAATACAGGCGCCGTAAGCAGTGAGACTAGCATCGGCGAAGCCATGCAACTCAAGCGAGGCATCAGAGTTCTTTGATAACACACAACGCGGAAGTGAAATGTTAACAATGTTCGGCAATTCATGCAGAATTTTCAACCAAGTTTCCAACAGATCTTGCGGAATTTTTTGATCCCAATCAATCTTTAATAACCAGAGTTTTTGAAAAAGTGTTTTGGGTAAAATGACCACAGGAGAAATCAACCTAATGGATCGAATATGCTTGAAATGCAAGAGAGAAGCTCTATTTTAGTGAAAGATGTTTTATGCAATACATCAGCAACATTAGAGGAAATAGTCAAGACGTCTAGAGTGGAGTTCCAAATGAGGCCTAGTGCCTTGACCACACTATCATTGAAATTAGACAACGGTTGGAAGTGTTTGCTTCAAGCAGATCAGAAGGAATGGTAGCGAGAACTTCAGGCGAGTTGGACAACCATTTCCTAAGCTCGAAACCACCCTGAGCCAATGTGCTGATCAATTGTTGAACTAAATGTTTAGCTTCTGAAACCGAAGAAGAACCAGAAATAAGGTCATCAACGTAAAAGTGATTTTTAATGACATTAGCTACAGCAGAGTTGGGTGCTGTATCAAGATCGGCCAAATGATGAAGCGTACGAGTAGCTAAGAAAGCTGCCGGCGAAGTGCCGTAACTTACAGTATTCAAGGTGAATTCTTGAATGGGTAGAGTAGCATCAGATCTCCAAAATATTCTCTGATGGTTACGGTCAGAGGGATGGACTAAGATTTGACGGTACATCTTAGTAATGTCCGCAATGAAGGCTATTTGATATGTGCGAAAGCGCAGAACTATATCGAACAGTTCAGGCTGAACTGTATGACCAACATACAATACTTCATTAAGCGATGTTCCAGTGGTAGACTTAGCAGAAGCGTCAAATACTACACATAATTTTGTAGTGGTCGAATCAGGTTTAAAAACCGGGTGATGAGGAATGAAGTAGCATTCTCATTATCCGGTGCTGGAGGCACTGGTGACATGTGATTCAACTGTTGATATTCTTCCATGAAAGCTGTGTATTGAGTTTTTAACTCAACATTTGATGATAACCGTTTTTCTAATGAATGAAATCGGTTCAATGCTTGAAATCGGGAATGACCCAATGAGTGGAAATTATCCTTTTTGGGAAGAGTGACCATAAACCGTCCGTCTTCAAGACGCGTGGTAGTGGTTGTGTAGTGCTTCTCAAGTTTCAAAACCTCAGGTGAGGGAGGAAGTAGAGGAGAGATTTCTTCCAGCTTCCAAAATTTCTCTAGATGATGAGAGACATCATTTGAAGTTAGAAAATTCGATATGACCTTAGGGGGAGTGGCCACAGGCGAAGCAGGGAGGCACGAACGAGGTGCTGCAATAGGACAAATGGTTTTACAAGAACCAAATATGACCCAACCTAGACTGGTTTTCTGAAGGATGGGAGCGTTTTGAGCTAGATACAATTTACCAGGCTGAAGAACAGATGCAAATATGCCAGCACCAAGTAACAAATCTACAGGTTTAGACTGATCAAACAATGGATCCGCTAATTTGAGTTCAACGGGAATTGAAATTTTGGAAAGATCGATGTTCACACTAGGAACATTAGATGATATGCTATCAACTACAATACAATTTTCTTCAACCGACCGCGAACGATCAGATGAAGACAAGCAAACTGAATGAGAAACAGATGATTTGGTCTTATTCTCACCTACACTATGAATCAAAGTGTCAGAATACAAGGTAACAAGTGACAATTTTTCAGCCAACCCAGTTGACATCAAATTACAATCAGAGCAAGAGTCTAAAAGCGCGGTTGCTTTAATAAATTCCCCACTAGAAGTTTGAACCAAAACTTCGGCAGTAGGTAACAAGGCGACAGTTGATTGCTGTTGCAAACACAGAGACGAAGTGGAGCTCATTGTGACATGAGAGTTCTTCTGAGGCTGTTCTGCATGAGAAACAGCTTGCTTAGTTGCTTCCGCATTCTGAATCATGACGGGATTCAAAACAGCACTCTTACCATTGGAGGGAGCAAAAGATTGAGAATGAATAACATTTGAAGTTACCTTATCCTTAGAAGTAGGCTGAGTGTCCCGTGATTGAGGATACGACCTGTGAAGAACAGTGTGGTGACTCTTGCCACAAAGTGTACATGATTTGTCCGAACAAACATGATTGAGTGCGAAAGGCTTGAGGCAATTATAACATAACCTTTTGTCACGGACAGCATTCCAACGATCAGTAACCTGCAACTTCAATAATTCATTACAACGATTTGGAAAATGACCAACAGAATTACAAAAACTACAAGGTGACATAGAAGAGGTAGTAACCTGCATCCTAGCTTGAACATTCGATTGATTTTGGTTGAACTTTGGCTTGCTATGAGCACCAACCGAGTTGGATGTACTTTGCTGTACATTTCCTTGATGATGGTTAGCTGAGCTTGAAGCAACAGCTTCCATGATTTTGCATTGTGATTCCAAAAAATTCCAAAATTTATCAATGGTGGGAATGTCGTGTATACCAACACTCTTTTCCCATTCTCGAACAGTAGCAGTATCCAACTGCAACAACATTTTGTGCATATACAACAAGTCCTTGATTTGGACTCCAAGTTGAAGCGCTTCGAGCGCGGTAATGTGGGACTTGCAAAAGTCAATGAATGCCCATAATGATTGCGGACAGTTACGCTTATGGTAGGTGGAGATTCAATTGCCGTGACGTGCCTGGCAGCAATTAATCTCTTGTTATCATACCTCTCCCTTAAGAGGTTCCATGCAAGCTGAAAACCATTTTCGTCAGCTTCAATGTGTTCCACTCTAGCAAGAGCTCACCACTGAGTGATTGACGAAGATAGAAAAATTCAATGAATCATTAATGTTATCTTGATTACCAATAATATTAGTAAAAGCACTTGAGAATGCTTGCCATTTTGAAAGCTCCCCATTGAAGCGTGGAAGCGGAATCTGAGGCAACTGAAAATTTGCCAAAGGTGCGTATTGAGATGTTGGCCGCTGGAAGCACCAGCAGTGGCCTCATTGATGCGTTGTCTGCTTTCAAAAGCAGTTAATGCAGCGTTTGCCTTAGAGGTAATGGAGATAAACTTATTGAGTATCTCAAAATGAGTTGAAGTGTCCTGTGCTTGCAACTCCGCATTCCATAGTTGTTCATGAATCTTATTATACTAATTCTAAGCGAACCTAGTTCGTTTTTTACAGTCAATAATTGATAATAAGTGGCTTCAGTGTCCACAACATAATCGTTATAGCTGGTTATGAACCAATCTATTTCCTGGTGTAAATTGTCTCTTGCATTGAAAAGAGCAGAAGGCTCAGGAAGTGAATCTTCCTCATGATCAGACATGCTTAAAAACTAACAGAAAAACCTGAGTGAATGACACGATAGTGCACTGTAGCAATGCGATTGCTGCACCAATAAGCAACCTTGGGCGCTGGTCCAGTACGCAGAGAGGCACGCCTGTGCGTTTGAGGCAAGTTGTATCAAGCTTGCTGTGCGGCGAGTCAAGTAGCGAGCTCGCAAGGCGGTGTAGTTTGCTGTGTGTTGTTTTCTCAATGCGCAATAGCCGTCTGTGACCAGTTCAGTGTGGTTCAGTCTCTCAGGGTACAAGATAGTTGATAGCTGGTGCATACACGTCGCAGCGTGCTTTGAGTTGCAGCCAGTACTGAAAATTTGAAACAAGTGTGTGAATGCTTAATATTGAACAATATAAACATACAAAGGTACAATGGAATAAAATATACACTAGAGTGGGACCTAATCATTGGCGTCAAGCTAGACTTTTAGGCACACGGTCACTGGAACCCTAAGGTTCAATGGACCAAGAAATGGGTAATAAAAATTAACAATTATCCTAGGTAACGCTAGATCAAAAAATGAACGGGCCGGAGGACAAATTTTTATAATTGGTCCAATTAACAATTATCCTAAGTGAACACTGGATCAAGAAATCTGGCCCGGATGAACCAATTTTTATGACAGAATCCAAGGGCAGGGCAGTGGACTGTGAATGATAGTTGGTATAAATACCTACAAATAAATCTTTGAATTCTGTGCATAAAAATACTGATAGCTTGAAGTGTGGTAAGTACGCCAATAAAAGACTAAATGAATCAACAAGATAAGATTTAATAATAATAAGATAATAATAGGCAGAGTGGCCACATACAAAAACAATTGTGTCAAATATTTTGGATCAATAAAATAATAATACAGATAGCCACGTACAAGAACAATTGAGAGTAGATTAAGTTAAATATCATTAAGTCTTTAAGTCTTTGAATCTTTAATAATGATAGGCAGATGGCCACATACAAAAACAATGAGTCAAATATCTTGGGAAAATTACAACATGTGGAATAATGTAGAGAAATACAAAATTTAAATGAAATTAGGTCAATGAATTAATGACCATTGAAGTCTGACAATATTGAAAAGATAGTATTAATGATACCTGAAATGAATATAAATTGAGTGCTATAATGAAGGTTATTGCTGTAAGATACAATATTTATGATTAAAAAATGACAATAAGTTAATAGCGTCGGTGGCCTTAGTGAATCACTTGTAAAGCCAAGGGTAGCTGTCAAATCCAATGAATTAATAGGCGACGGTGGCCTTAGTGAATTGATGTCAAGATAGACATTAACTAAACAATAAGTAGCGTCGGTAGCCTCAGTGAATTGAATGTCAAGATAGACATTAATAAATCAATTAGTAGGCGTCAGTGGCCTCAGAAAATCACTGTAAAGCCAGGGTAGCTGTCAAATCCAATGAATTAATAGGCGTTGGTGGCCTTAGTGAATTGAATGTCAAGATAGACATTAATAAAACAATAATGATGCATACGTAAATGAAAATTGAAAAGAACGATTTACATAACCTGAATAAAATTTTGAAGAGGAGATGCCGCAGGCAGACAGGCAATGACTCGCAATACCAACAGGAACAGGACATCAGCAAGCGATGAAGTGATTGGCCATGCGATGACAAGCATGGAAACGTCCACTACAGCAGGCGAATCCCCAATGGAAATGTAGGCTGGAGCAAGTAGAATTCCAAACGAATAATCCGATCTTCAAGTTGTGGAATTTTTGGATTGATTTCCAAACGGTAGAGATGATGCACTTGAAAGTTTGAGTTTCACGAGGTGAAGCCAATTGTAGAACAATGGCAACTGAAGCCTACACGAGGTTGTAATTTTTGACAAAGTTTATCAAAGCAATATGCAGCAATCGATGAATAATTTAATCACAATGAAGAATAGAATAATGAATTAATTTGCAGAAATAATTCACACTTTAAAAAGTTCTGTAGATCAAATGAATAGCGATGAAACGCCACACAAGGTTGCAATTTTGACAAAGTTCATCAAAGTTTAACAGAGTAACTGAGTGAAGAACTCGATGAATAATGAATCACACTTGAAGAATAGAACAAACGAATTAATTTGAAGAATAATTCCACTTTAAAAAGTTCTGTAGGTCCGATGAATTCAGATGAAAAGTTTAGACCGGGCGCGAGATGCACACCCGACGACCTCCATGAAAAGACAAAGAGACGCTGCAAGCTACAATGAAAAAAAGGCAAGATCCGGATGTGTTAGAAACGTAGGCAAGCGCTCGCAACCAAATGGTGAAAAAGTAACAAATATCTAAAAGTAAGATGCCTAAAGACAAGATTAAATTCCAAAAAATTGAATAGTAAAAATATTAAAATTGCAATGGCAAACAATCTGACGAAAAAGGTACGTATAGAAAACCAGCTTGACTAAGGCAGTGTCGAAGAACCGACTGTGACGTCACTGGTCAGCGAAGACGCACAAAAGACACAGCGCGCAGACAGACAGACATGATGACGACATGAAGTCTACGTAGTAGTGGAACGAATAACAAGTGGAACCGTTCCAATAAATGCTTTGTCAGATTTTACATATTTTTACAGCTCACAATATTGTGAATGCTAATGAGTCTTGTGATAATTATTACAATATTAGAAAATTTATTTATCCAAAGAAATTTATATTTATCAAGAGATATTGTATATATATTATTTTATGGGAATATACTTTATGTTTTATGTCAGCATACAAAATCTTAGAGTTTTTTATTATTTCCTTATTCATCTCGTGATATACATTTTGAGCTGTCTTGGAACCAAGCAAAAATCTTCTGCAGCAAATAAAATCAGTGAATCAATTAATATTGATCTTATTCAGAGCATTTATTACTTATCGTCCTTTGATGATAGTCAGACTATTCAGCCAGAAAAATCTTACTGATAATTATATTAATAAGTCTGCAGTATCAGGATCCAGAGAACTTCAAGAACTGGCGTTGTAAGTTTCCAGGAATTTCAAAAGGGTAAATTGGTGCATACCTGTATTCATGACGAGCGTTTTAAGAGTCAACTAGAAAAACCATAGTTGATTCTCATTATTCTTGATTGAATATATGGTTACTGATAATCAGTCACCGACTATCTTTTCAACCTCCTTATTGGTGTTCTTCAATAACTTCACAGAAGCAGCGGTAAGAATTATTGATCATCAGTCATTGAACCCTGTGGTGATTAATATATTTGGAATATTCATGCTCTACTACTGAGCTAGAGCTGCGGTTTGAACCCAGCATATTTGCGAGCCGGACAGCCTTAACTTTTTGCAAATTTATTTGCAAAATAGGGATTTTAGCAACCGTTCCAGTACATATCAAATGTACCGCACCACATATGAATGGTTGGCAATTCACCCCTTTACAGAGTGTATCTGTCATTGTGGGCTTTCTGAAAATACTAAATCTGGGTTTGTTGTCCCGTTTTGATATGAGAGGTCCAGAAAGTTTAGGACATTGTGGCTCATATTTCTGCAGTGAAATGTATGTTTTGTGTATTTTTGTTCAATTCTGAGAGGAGTTGATCACAGTGTCTGGCATTTCCTTTGTAGAGTAGTATTATGTCATCAACATATCTTTTCCAATAAATGATTTTTTCTGCATGTTTATTTTTGTTTCTTCCATGTGTTGCAGGAAAATTTCAGCTAGTATACAGGAGATTGGGCTCCCATTGGAAGGCCCTATTTTGACTGAAGTATTTTCGATCATGAGTGAAGTAATTGTGTGATGTTATGATTTTATATTTCTATTAGCTCTCTGGTGTGTTTTGGTGGATTGTTCTTGTTGTTCAGGATTCTTTCAATATACCTATCTTTGGTTTATTTTACTGGGATGTTACCATAAGCTATTATTGAAAGAAACCATAGCTATTATTGAAAAAATCCTATTATTGAGAGAAACCACAGCTATTATTGGAAATCCTGAACAACAAGAACAATCCACCAGAACACCAGAGAGCTAATAGAAATATTAAAAAAATCTAATCAAACAATTACTTCACTCATGATCAAAGATACTCACTCTTCAGGAGTGAAATGCATCTCAATACTCCACAAAAGTAAGTGTTTTTAAAATTTACTAGTAACACAGTGTCAGAACTTCAACAAAGTAAATTTTAGGTACAAATTGCATGATTCTATCAAAAATGGGGTTATTGGTGTCTAATTGGATTAAGTTATTATTTATTCTCTGTTTAATTTGGCTGCTTTATAAATATGATATTCTTTTTTGATTCAGTTTCCACTTTTTATTACCATAATATTATTATTACAAGTATTATTATCCATTATTTATATTACAAGTAGCCCTATACAGAAAAGAGATAATATTAAGTCCATGAATGTGGACTTATCTTTGTGAGCTAAAAAAAAGCTTGTAATAAATTTTTTGTGGGGAGCAAATTCGAATGTGTCCTGAAAACTTGGGGGTGTAAAGGGGTGACAGGGATGCAGATTTTTCAAACTCTAAAGGTTTTCCTGTGGCTTTTCTTTGCCTGCCTTCTTTTGCGTTCACTTCTCCAGGCAATGAGCTGTTTGGCTGTGAATTCTCAAATTTCCTATAAAGATGACTTTTTCTGGGTTCTCCTTTGAATTTGATCGTGATTCACCATGAATATACTAATATTGGTGAGCTGATATACTAATATACTAAACTAATATTGGTGAGCTGATCAAAAAAGCTTGTATTAATATTCTTGTGCAAAGGTATTTAATGTGTTGAGAAAATATTATGTGTCCCAGGGGTGCCAGAGAAGTTAATTTTTCAAGATTTAAAGTTTCTTGTAGCTTAAACTGTTCCTTCTGATTTTGACCTCTTACTGATATTTCTCAGAATCAGTTACACTGCAATTTAGTTGACTTAGTATAGTATCTATTATGATGATTATGGGTATGATATTTTAAAAAACTATTTTGCAATCACTCAACATAATTCAAATATACAAGGATTTGAAGACATGACAATTTGATTAGTCAGAAATTAGAAATTTCTAAAAAAATAATGAATTTAATTTTCTCCTTAGAATGAAACTGTTATCGTTTGGGCTTTTGAACCTTCTGGTCTATGAGATATTGATCAATAGAAATGGGAATAGGCCTATATAAATCCTCGGTAAGCTCAGAATCTCTATGTAAAATTGTAAGAGAATCAGTTCAGTTAGTCAACAGTTCAGTTTCTTAGTCAATCACGTTCACAATCGCAGAGGAAATGGAAAAAAATACAAAATCAAACTGAATTAAGATAATTATAATCGTGTTCTATATCCTATGATAATACCGTGCACATAATAAGAGTTTCTAATGAAATTAGCACATACCTTCATTTTGATCTGCCAATCTTATGGAATCGCAAGATTGTATCAGAAGCTTCTGACTTGCTGAGCGTCGAGGAAGCCGTTTTTATATCAAAATAATCACTGGTCTCATGATCAGTGATCAAATTCTATTGGATGTTGCATCATCTAGAAATCTTGATTAATGTAAATACTGTTGATTAGAACTCGATTGTCAGATAGGCTGAATAATCACTAGTTCTATGATCAGTTGATTGAATCAGTATCGAATGTTGATCAGCCACAACTCTTGATTATGTGACATTCAACAACAGTGACAAATCATCCATGTTATCAGAGATGTACGAAATAATAACTTTTTCTCGAAAGTGAAGATCTGATTCAAAATAGGAATGATTACTGGAATGTGGATTAATGAGATACTCGAGGGGACTGGTTTCTATTACATATAATTTTGATGTACCATAGAACCAGGATCAATTAATTTATTATTTTAATGTAAAATGGCTCTATGGTCCATCAAACCACTTTTACTCAAATGTGAAACTATCAAAATCTGGTCCTATGGTACATAGAACCTGTATTTAAAAAATAATAAGTTCTAAAATAATAGGTTCTAGAATATATAGGTTTCAAAGACGTTGTTCAGGACTCTGGAAAACGTTCAATGTGCTACGACGAGGGCTCTGGACAGCATGGAGGTTGCCGACTTCCAGGGAGCGTTCAGGATTTGAAAATCCGGTATCAGCGTGTTATCATTACTATTTCAACTGAATACTCTCAGTAATACAACTTTATTACAATCAAGTGAAACTGTGGAAATTCCATAATCATTCCTTTACAGCTATACAACAATATTGTATCAGTTATCATAATTTGAAAACTGTTATATTGAAATGTACAGTGAACCATATCAAAGTGAACTAGCTGAATCCCGAGTTCGGAAACCGGCCCTTAAGCTTAAATAGAGAATTCTTTCAAATTAAAAGCCTTCAATCTGACTTGAAATGTAGACGATTCTACCTCTCACAAGTTCAATTATTGTTTTATACATTGTATCATCTTCAACTGCATTAATCAGCTTTAGAACTCAAGAAGTTTCAAATTTTTTCTTATCACTTACAGAATAATAATATTATTGAGAGTTCACTTGAAATGTTAACATGGAATGAATTCCGTTAATTCTATGAATTTCAAAACAATGTTCTCAATTTCAACATAGCCTACAACTAATCAAACTAATCGAATAAAAAGGGAGATTGCATAATTATAGTATACTCAAGAATGATCCCTTACTAGAATAACAACTCCTGATACATCATACTCTTATCATATCAAGTTCTAAAATTATAATACAGTGTGAAGTTTTCTTGTTCCTCGAGAATTAGTGAAGTGTCTCGTTTTTATTATTTTGATTAGAATTGAATGTTAATTCATTATTTACATAGTAAGAACTCATAATACAAAGCATTCCTCTTCTGTCAACTCTTCCCTTTTGAAGATAATTATTATTATTTCAAGTAAATACTCTCAGTAATACAACTTTATTACAATCAAGTGAAAAATCTAAAACTGTAGAAATCTCATACTCATTCCTTACAGCTTATACAACAATATTATGTGTGTTAGTGTTTCAATAATTTGAAAACTCTTATTGAAATAAACATGAACCATATCAAAAGTCCCTCTGAAATTCAATCACTCTAGAATTGCCATGCTGCTTCAAATTGTAGAGAGTTCTAGCTTCCCTCCCTTAGCTTTGCTGGAAACATCAAGGGAGAGTACAACGTTTTTGATCATTGTTAATGTTTTCGAATGATAACACGTGGTGTGGAGAGTGTAGAGAATCTATATAGATCTCGCAGTAGAAGTTATCACTTATCACTGAATGTATCCATTGACTTGACTATAGAGAGTGTTGCCAATTTTCAGTGGCTTCCTTAGAAAGAAAAAACCTGTAGACTTCCACTTTCAAAACATAATAGACGAATATGTAAAGATAAATACCGGTTATGTACCCCCTTTAGTAGGATATTAACTCAAAAGGCATACTCAGATCACCTCATTTTGTAGGCTACATACTCATGGAGCATACACACTTCAGAGTCCCGTTTAGTAGGTCAAACTGGAAAGAGTGTATGATGGATGTGTGTATGATGAATGTGGTGTGGATCTGATGGATTTTTCTGTAACACATCCCGTTTGGTAA
>NC_052512.1:668796-692034 GCF_014356525.2 Nilaparvata lugens | reverse complement strand
TTGCTGAATTCGATTCTGAAATTAGCTGACATGGCAGAGGGCGGCTCACCCCCAAAACCTCCCAAATCTCGGACTTTTCAATTTTTCCATTAATCTTGAAACCTTGAGTTTTTCGAGCATGCAATTACTATAAAGTTTTTTCATCAATTCTAACATCAACTAAGGCTATTTTGAGCTATTACACAGATGCTAACAAATAATTTCAGTTGCCTTATTGCAACATAATTTACAACTTTTACATCAACAAACTGAAATGGTTTGAGATAATGTGCGGTTTTTTTGAGCTGTTTCCATAATTCTCACCAGCTCTGTATAATTGAAAATGCAGGTTTTAAAGATCAAAATACAACTATTCATGAGGGAGTTCCATCTTCAGAAGCAACGTGAATTCATCAATTGATGACTGAAATTCATGCTTCTCTGTCAAGTACCTATCTGACTAACTCTGAATGTTGACTGCTCAGAGTTTTTCTGCAGTCTTTGAATGGACATATTGCTCCTTCTTCCACAGGCCTATTTTTTATGGACATTTTGCAGATGCCACTGTAAATTATAATTAGTGGACAATTGTTTTCTACATAAATACAATTGAAATTAGATGATTTCACTGGCATAATGCTTTACTGTTGTTATGTAATACTGGTTCTTTAAATTTAATATTCAAACTACAAGTTTCAAATGCTCTGAAGTGGACTGTATAGAACGAATCAAATCTTTGAGTTGAATAATATATCCATTCAAAAAAAACCACATACATAGAACATATAGAAAATCAGAAAAGTACTCACCAAATCCCAAAATCAACATGTTGTGAATCGAATTGCTTGCCTACTTATATTTGAGGTAAAAGGTGGACAGTTGGATAGGATAGATGAGAGGAAAGATAGGTGAAATTATACAAATACAAACCAATCTATCCAAAATGCGATTGTTAAAGTGGTTCCTTGCTGTTTTCCCGTTCTAAGATGAAGTTTTACTGTCTGGATCTATAAAACTATGACTTGACTATCGATAAAAACAAAACTAAAATGAGTTCTTGCATTCACTTTCCCTTATTTATACAAACGTGAGCAACTTTCACGTAAAACGAAAATGTAATTTATGTACATGAATAAATAAATGTATAGGCCGAATTTCCTATGATATTAAATGACGCGAATATTTAGCAGATTCAGGACGAATTTCCGAATCTTAAAGCCTTGAGAGCGAGTACATAGCTGTACGAAAGCTAAATTCACACTGACTGGCAAACTATCCAGTGCGTGGAACGGTAATTGATGGTAATGGATATTATAAAATTATTATAGAACTCTCCTGCCATCTTGCAGTCAATGAGCGAATGAATACAATTTCAATGGCCTCAACACATGTTCACTCATTCACAATGGCTGCCGACTGAAGCCTACATGCTCATTCCTTCACTGGTTCATGAAAATAAAGCAACAGTTATTTTTCCAAGTAGCAGGTAACAGACTGCTCCAACGAATGTGTTACTCAAACAGATACTACACTTGCACAGTAGAGAGGAGCAGTTCTACAGTAAACCTTGCCAGTCCTTCTAAGGTCCTACTGCATAGCTATGGTGCTATGTCACGTTGTCATAGCACCCATACAATACGCCCACCTCATTATGAATGAATTGAGAGTCTCCTGGGTTGGAGGCTCACCATGTGAATGAATAGATAGCCAGTCGGCTGTCGCCGGACAGAGAGCACAGAACAGTTTGAAAGGCAGTCTGGCCAGTTCTCATCTAAATTTGCAAAGAAATGTATGCGTGCTAATAAAAAATATTTAAATCAATAATATTAATTTTGGTGAGTCTCAGACTCTTAGATTCCCCTTCAGCTTCGCCACTGACAACCACCACTCAGCATTTATCCATTGAACGAACGTCTTTTCAGCTTCTCTGTTATCATAAAAGCTAAGTATTTCTAATAGATAGTCATTCGTTTGGCCTTACACATTCGTTTGCTAGAATGCAAAAAGGTGCATGCTTGACGTGGATATAGTGTTACTGAGGAACAGCTAACGCTTCACTGTTCTGACTGCAAGTGTTTATTTTACTATGGCTGTATTAAGTGAAACAAATTTAAAAAAAGTTATCCAAAGAGAATCGACTAAAGTGGAGGTGTGCTGTTTGTAAGTCGAGTATTAAACGATTTTCCCGAGAAAATGAAAAAGGTTTCTGACTTTCCTGACAACTATATTATCATAAATTAAAAATTAATTACAGAGGAAATCAAAAGTAGTGTGGATCATGAAGTTCAATCTTTTAAAGATGAACTTAATACGATTCATGATAATATGGAAGAATTCGGAAAATCAGTGGAAATGTTTTCATCGAAATTTGATACTAAAGCCATGGAAATTTCAAATAATGAACATCTTGAACTGAAAAAGAATAATGCTTCACTTCAGATGAAACTAAGTGAACTGGAATCGAGAGTCTGTGAATTGGAGCAATACTCGCGAAGGAAAAATATCAAAATTCATGGTATTCCTTCAACAAACAATGGAAATATTCATGAAATCATCGCATCAACAGCTAAAGCTCTTAAAATCAGCCACCAACAGACAATCGCTGCTCATTGACTTTCAGCAGGAAATAAAGAAATTTCTTCTTCATTGTATCATTTCGCTCTAGAGAAATGGAGAATAATTGGATGAAGCGTGTGAGAATTTGGAATTGACCTAAGGTCCTTTTTAACTAATTTTCAATAAGGAATGGACTCACCGTTTTATTTTAAGCATTCGTCCCTGGACAGCAATCCTCCGGTAGAGCATTAGGTAGTATTCTGTTCGCAGCCTTCTTTCACACGCGTATCCACTAAACTGTTTAATCACTTCGATTATCCGCACACTTTTACGATTGCGAGTCCCAAGAAGTCTAGGAGAAGAGTGACGAAAACACAGGCCGAGCTCCTTCTCGGTGCCGGGAGAGAGTCCTGTTACTCTAGCAGATAACCAGATTTCCTAGTCGTCTTGGATTTTCCGGTGGCCGAAGTCGTCTTCTCCAAGGGAATGAGTAAATATTTAAATAACTTACGCTTCAATACAGCATCACCAAGTCTTATACAAAATTAATAAATGAATATATTTTAAGTCTTTAAATGTACAATTCAACAAAGGGACTTGTGCTCTATAAAATTTAGAGGCATTCCATGGCAGTGTCTGGCAGGCAAGTGGGCTCTGTCCTACCCTATTTTCCACAATATACTTCCAACTTACAAATTTGAATACATTTAAATATTCGGTTACTACACCATTAAAAGATCAACTAGTCCGTGCCAATCTGCTAAATTATTACCTATATCTTAGGTATTATATTTTATAATTACTCGGACCATATCCGATACATAAACTGAGTAGTGATAATTTATAAATTCTTATCATTTATAAAAATATTATAGATAAATTTGAATTGGCTCTCTATTGCGCCCATCGATTACTGTAATTTGATTGGTTCATGCAAATTCACAAATGTATCCATTCGCCTATGAATATCCTACTTCCTAATATTCTATTTTTTTTTTTTGTGTATTTGTTCATGCTCATTAAAGATAATAAATATTTTTGGAATGTTTAAGTTGTTTTTCCTCTACAACAGAAGCCATGTGCTTTCCAAATCCTCTAGTTGAATACTATTTGTTTACAACAAATTTTTGCCAAGGTGTCTGGCTAGATTTCACATTATACGGCTTGATCGATTATTAGGTGGTCGACCAGTAGGTATTATAGCCTAACCTCAAATTTCAATACTTTATATAATGTAATAAATAGCAAATAAAACTCTTTTCTATTCGGCTGCTCTAATTTAGCCATGGTACCCGTTATTATCTAATCTTTCACTTGTTGCTATCGCACTGGCGATAATAGAGCAGCTGTTTGCTCAAGACCTATAAAAATTCATTCCATTAGCGATTTTGCTTGCTTATCAAAATTTAATACGTTACAATCTTAACAGTAAATTGCCTCACACTCCCGCCACACAGACAAATATAATTACTATGATTGATTTTAGCAAACTCAAAACATACCTACTGTATGAAAAATGGGAATTTCTGAACAATAATGATTCTGTTGATCCTATGGTTGAGAGGTTTGTTGATACGCTTACAAATTATATATATATATATATATATATATATATATATATATATATATATTATTATTATATATATATATGAAAAAAAATCAAACATAAGAAAAAAAACACTGAAACCAAGGATCACGCTGGGCATGAGTCTCTTATCGCACTTAGCTCTTCTTTCACTGGGGTTAATTCGGTTTGTATCATCTTCTTCACAATGTGACCTATAGCCTCAAGGTTAGCCTGAGATGACGACAGTGCAGGTGAAGCGCCGCCTCCCCCACCGCCCGATGTCTGCTGTGTTTCGTTGTTATCGATGTTGAATCGTTCGTTTCGGACGACTTTTACTCTGAGTTTACTCTGAGACTTTTACTCTGAACAACACCATTTTGATCTGGTTTCTGCCGACATCTTCCGAAAAGTTGTTTCTCCAATAATTGATTGGCACAAAAAGTGATAATCAATTTTGCATTTCGAGCACAACAATAAATCACGGTCAGGAACTTCACATTTACCCCGTTGCACATCATCTTCTCTGTAATTACCAGTAGGCTACGAACTCCAAAGATAATAAAAACTTGATAACTGAAAACATGAAAGATAAGAGAGCTGCCAAAATCACGTCTTGCTTCTTCGACTGCTACTAATGAACTTAACCTGTGAATAGATCTGATTCGATGTCTAATTGAAATTTCATATTGTATGAGCGTAATGGCAACAGATGAATATAATTAAAAGTGTTGGCTACTATTATATTGCTCTCACAAATTCATATCTCATTAATTTATAGGTTACGAACTCTAGCCTTAATGGCTGTAGCATTGCATATCGACACTGTTTGTGTATAATCTTACATTGTAATTGTAGATATCCTGTTGCATAATATGAAAACTGTGGCTTAAAGCGAAGATTGGAGTATTGTTTTGGAAATCCAATGCGAGAAGGAAGCTCTAATGTGATTGATTGCAATGTTCACATTATAAAAATGGTTGTAGATAGAATAATTTGAATGTCACCTACCTATACGCTTATAAATCTCTTGCATGAGACCTTTTTACATTTTTTTTTCATTTCATCTGCGAGAGGTTCCCACTCGAATTAGGAGCCCCGTTATATTTCTCCACAACCAATTCGATTTGTGCAAAGCTGGCACTTGTCAGGAAATCCTCTAATGCCACATCATCACATGACCCTGACGCTGAAAAATACGAAATGAAAGAAATTAAATGATAAGAATAAAGTTTGATGTTGCAGAAGAGTTGAAATAAAATTGAGAAAACGATGAACAGGAATCAAAGAAGAATGGTTGAACATGAATCAGAGAGAAAAAATTGGTGTTGTTTGAAAATCTTAGAGAAGAGTTTGAAGTGAATCCTACGATAGTATAGTCTTCTGGCAGATGAGTTCACACAATTACAAATTAGTTATCAGAGCTACATCCTAGCATCACTAGCTGGATGACGAATCTGGATGCTGAATAGTGACATTCGTGTTATAAGTCAGTGTAAATGACAGACAACATGATTGACTGGTTTATTCCTCCACCACCTTCTATACTATAACCTTGTACTAACCTTCTATACTAAATAGATAGTAAATCGAGTTATGCAAGTAAATCTATATCTAGCCTATGTATCTATATAATAAGAGAGAGTAGGATTGTGTTTGTTTGTTTGTTGTGTGTTTGTGTGTTCGTTTGTTCGCATCAAAACTCGTCAAATTGTGGATTGCATACCGGAAAAACGAGAATGATTAGATCTCCAAATTTCGCACACATAGATTCTAAAATATCAATCTCGTGCACCTGGAAGCCCAAATTTCAATTTTCCTTCGAGATTTTTCAGAATTAATGTTCAAATTTCATTCATGCTACCATACATGAAGTTCCATACGTCATAGGCTACATTGTTGTAGACCAGATGGGTGTTTTTTTATGAGGAGGTTATAATGCTGTTACAAGACAATCATTTTCGAACGGAGCCGTGTGACGTAACGGTAAAACACTCGCTTTTGGAGCGATGGTTTCTCGGTTTGAATCCCGATTCTTCCAGAATTTTTTTGTTCTTAATTTTTTCCCTCTAAACGTATTATCATCAATTATTTTTTGGAGAAATTTGTTTTAATTACAATTGAATAATTTATCAGATAGTTATTTTCAATGTAAAATTTTGCCACCAGTACAATGAAATGGACATAGTCTTATGCTGTATCATTGAATTTCATAAGAAAAACATGAATAGATTACAATAAAAAAGTAATAATTCATATTCTTCAGTTATAATGTACTATCAGACACAAATTCGCAGTGAAACGAATGATTTTTCAAAAATGAGTGAAATTTGAAGAAAAAATCAATTTTGATGAATTTTAGTGTTTGATCAACAATATCTTCCGATTGTTACCATTTAGATGTATAATTCAAAATTCCTCTGGGATTTGAGATCAGGTACAGCGCTCTATCTCATATAGATTTCCAGGTACACCTGACAACAATGCTCCTTGTATTGTTAAAAACACCAAATTTTCAGCTTCAACCATCATCACCAACTACATTGTCCTCACATTGATATTCACGCCCAATATTGATAAAAATACGCTCAGAGGGATTTTGAATTATACATCTAAATGGTAACAATCGGAAGATATTGTTGATCAAAAACTAAAATTCATCAAAATTGATTTCTTCTTCAAATTTCACTCATTTCTGAAAATCATTACTGAGTACTCATTGGAGATAGAGAGTTTCGAATGATTTCATCTTATTCAGAATTTTATAATCTGAAAAAAGGCAAAAGCAAATTTTTCTGTCGATTACGAGATTGGCAGAAATAGCTGAAAACTGGAAAATGAGCCGAAAATACGAGGTTTTTGGGCCACTCTGTATCTAGCACAAGGAAATTTTGCATGAAGAAATTGGTTCTGGACTTCTCTTATGTACCCAAATAATATAATAAAAAATCAGAACTACAATATAAATCGCATGCACTAATGTATATAGTGACTGGACTATAGGTTTATAATATAAAAATTCATCCCTGAAAAAACTCGCTGAAGGACATTAAAAGGATAATTATTATCCATCCTTGGAAAAACAGATAAAAATAATATTATTTCGTCGTCTGTTGATGATGGAAGTGAGTGAGCGAGTTCATGTGTGTGGGACTGTGTCAAAATTATGACCCAGCTGTTAAACTGAACTTTTGTAATCATTCAATCAAGTACTTAGTGCTGGTTGCAAAAAATCCGGGTTATTTTCAATCCTGATTAATTCCAGTAGATCCATCTTTTTGAAATGGTCTTTTCTGATTTGGTTCACGTGAAGTTAATCAGGATTAAAATTTAACCGGCTTTTGTGCAACTGGGCCTTTGTGAGGGAAATTTTTGCATTCCTCTTGGAATCAATCTCAAATTACTGTGACTAGATAGAACATTTCTGTATGATTGTTATTTTAATTTCTTCTTTCGTAATAATTTTTTCATGCTTTGTTCTCCAGAGCGGAGCTCGGTCCCCAATATTTAAGTATTATGCATTTACAAAAGTAGGTACATATAAATTAGAAATTATATTCCTGAACCACGAAGTACCCATATTGCCAGGCATCCTTGCAGTAGCGGCTCACTGCCTGCCAGTCCTGTCCATTCAGATGTGACTCTTCTAAATAAAGAGTTTTTTTTATAAAAAATTTTATAATAAAGGAAAGAACTTGCTTATACACGTAAGGAATAGGGAATTATGTTGACGCATCATCACGTCTGAACTACTACACTGATTAATTTGAAATTTTACTTATAGATTCTTAATTAACCGAGGATGGTTAAATGCCTATTTTCAGTTCTTCAAGATTTCATTACGTCAAGTTTCAATTTTGTCATGCTTCCAGCTGTTGTATAGAAGCGGCTAAACATCTCTTTTAAAAGGGACATTAGATGATAGGTATGATTGGTGATCGATCCTATTTGAATAAAAATAACTGATTTTCTGTCGCATCAAAATTTTGTTCCGCCATTTTGAATACAACTTCATTTTTACTTTCATTGCCCTATTAGTCTACCATAGGTGAGGAAAGTATTGCTTTTCGAAAAAAAATTACGGTTCCCTATTTCTAAACGTTTCAAGGTCCCCTGAGTCCAAAAAATGGTTTTTGGGTATTGGTCTGTATATATAATATATATATATTATATATATATATATATATATATATATATATATATGTGTGTGTGTGTGTGTGTGTATGTGTATGTATGTGCATCTGTGTACACTATATCTCATCTCCCGATTAACGGAGTGACTTGAAATTTGGAACTTAAGGTCCTTACACTATGAGGATCCGACACAAACAATTTCGATCAAATGTGATTCAAGATGGCGGCTAAAATGTTGCCAAAAACAGGGTTTCTCGCGATTTTCTCGAAAATGGCTCTAATGACTTTGATCAAATTGATGCCTAGAATAGTCATTGATAAGCTTCATCAACTGTCACAAGTCACATATCTCACAAAGGCCCAGTTGCACAAGAGCCGGTTAAATTTTAATCCTGATTGACTTCACGTGAACCAAATCAGAAAAGACCATTTCAAAAAGGTGGATCTACTGGAATCAATCAGGATTGAAAATAATCCAGCTTTTTTGCAACCGGCATCAAGTACCTGATTGAGTGATTACAAAAGTTCAATAGCTGAGTCATAATTTATTTTGACACAGTCCCACACACATGAACTAGATCACTTACTTCCATCACCAACAGATGACGAAATAATAATTATCATCTGTTTTTCAAGGATGAATAATAATTATTCATTTAATTTCTCTCAGCGAGTTTCCCAGGGATAAGACCTAGTGCAAACAAATCTTCATATTATAAACCTACTATGTTCTGAATTTCGTGAGAATCGTTAAAGCCGTTTTCGAGATCTGGTGAAATACAAACCTATAAACATTGTCATGTTATTTTTTATAATTAAATAACGATTAGCCTCCTGCTTGGCATCAATCGGTAGAGCATGAAAATATTTTAATAATTATAAAGATCAGGTCGTGGTTTTTTATAGGATACAGTCTCATAAAAATCTTTATAGGCCCAGATATGAGCTTCCACAATAATTCTGATAATTCATTAAAAAATATATATATATAATACTTATCCTATAGTATTGAGGAATAAAAATAAATCGTACACCATAAACAATTTGATACATATATTAACAAATATCTCAAAAAAAAATAAATCAGAGCAAAAATATATAGAGCGACAGAAATATATAATATAAGACAAACAATAATCGAAAATATCACAGGCTAATACTATTCTTAAGTTTTATAGCACGAAACGCTACCATGTGCTTTCATTTTTTTTGATCATATGCAGTTATTTGCATGTAGCTGCAATATCAGCTTGCTAATACTTGTCGACTTGGACCATTCTATTTTGAATAAATTCTCAAGTCAGCATGATAAATTGACAAACTAGTAATCCAATATATACATTAAATTCTATAGTTTCTAATAGATTTCTTTGTAATAAATATATTTTTTATCTCAGGGTGCGAGATTCTGCACCTGAAGGAATAAATAAAGCAATTCATCTAGTGAATCAGAGCTACATTAAAATTATCGCGAATTATATTGCTGAAATTAATGATAAAAAATATGACAAATATATATATGATATGACAAATCATATGAATATTGTATCAACAGCCTAGATCTTAGACTTCTTTGATTGATTGATCTTCTGATATATGGATTGATTCGTTACTATCTAATAAAATACCTTTTATACTATCTTTACTTGCGCAAGTATTTTTACCAAATTCTTAATTTATAAAAAACCCTTTCGACGAGCTAGCTTTGATTCTATTTAATTTGAAGCACTGAGGGCGCCCTATCACTATTTCAATATTTTTCACTCACGTGCCGGAATTTTCTTATGAGCTGCTGATGTCAATCCAACTCCTGGTGGTCCTGGATTATTGTAGCCGGAGTCGTCTCTTCCAAGGGGTTAAAAATTATTCAAAAATGACTTTTGCTTTATATGAGCATCACAAAGTCTTATGAGAAATTTAGTAATTGAATTTAACTTTAATTATTACAAGGTACAGTAAGGTATTACACTCTATAATTTTTGGTGACCTCTCATGGTGGTAGTTGGCAGGCGAGTGGGATTCTCTCTTCTCATTTTTACAATTTTCATTTCCGATTTCCAAATTTACATAAAATTTGAATATTCTATTCCTCTGCCATTCAAGGCTCAATGGACCGTACCAAAATATTAATTATTACTTATGTTACATCTTTCTTCTTTGTTTTTTTTTTAATTACTTTGTTATTTTATATTTCTTTGCCTTCGGGCCATATCCAAAACATAGACTACACAACAATTTTTTACAAATTCTTATTATTTGTAGAAATATATACAAATATTTTTGAATCGGCTCACTATTGCCGCCTATCAATTGCCACTATTTGATTGGTGCATGCAAATTATTACAGTATTCATGCGCCCAGTAACCTCCTACTTCCTTAATACATTCAATTATTTTTGTTGGGGTTTTTAAATATGCTTTTTACATGCCAAGTAATTTTTTATAGATTATTAGTTGTTTCGATATTACAATAATCAGCCACGTGAGACTTTTAGTTCCTCAAGTTGTATACTGTTTTGCCACAATAAATTTCTGCCAAGGTGTTTGGTCAGATTCTATGTTGTATGACTCGGTCGATCGTTAGGTTGCCGATCAGTAAATGTTTTATGCCTAACCTCAAATTTTTCAATATTTTATATGATATTATATAGTAGCAGAAATTATTTCCATTCCTCTTCGGCTGTTGTACAACTTAGCCAGGATGTCTGATATTATCTAATCTTTAACGTTATCATCTTTGGCGATATTAGCCTATTACTTCACTTAGACCTATAAATCTTTCAACTACGGATTTTTATTTATCTATCCAAATTAAATATGTTACACACTCCCCTGGATTTGAATTCAGAATATTTGAGAATCACAATGTTTTTAATGGAATCCATCCTTCAACACATCGACATATTCCATACTTTGTCTACAAAAAATACTCTCAAAGATTTACAATAATTTGCAGACCTTATCTGCTACACCCCCCTTAGACCTCCATCAAATACAATAATAAATTCTCCTTATCAACACAAAAATATCACAAATATAACATCTCAGACACATTCCTCATTACAACATTTATAACATAGTATTTTCAAATTTGCCGCTCGCAAGGCCGCCAACCTAATTCCACACATTACACTGAGATTCTTATAATAGATTTCTTTCAAACAATAACTTTGATGTATAAATTTCCTGGGGCTTATACTTCATTATAATTCCTAGGTCTTAATATCAATAATCTTCCATATATCAGATACAATTCCTTTGTTTTGCAACATGGTTTGGCTTTATGGTAACTAGCATTTAATTGAGGTTTTTCCAGTAACAACATGGCAAAATAATGGTAATAAATTATAAAACATATAAATAAATATATTAACACTGACAAATACGATAAATAACAATAATAAATAACATTTTTGGGGTACAATACTTCTTTCATAATCATATGTTTGAGGGCTGTATTTAATTCAGGTGGCTTTGCCCAGCTGACTACTGGCTCTACATTTCATACTGCTTACATCAGAATTTGCTGTCGAATCTCATAGTTAACCTAACTGCTGCATTTTTTCCTTTTAAAGGTAATTAACAAATTTTATTTTTACTATCCCCGCTTGTGTCCTTTTTATATGGTGTAGATTATGAATTACATACTTAAAAAATTGTTCTTTGACTGTTTCAGGCTTCTGACAGTTGGAAGGAATAAAACGCTGGATTGTTGCCATGCGGTCTAGGCCAAGACTGGATTTATCATGATAGGTCAGTAATTTCTTTTGATAATGATGTTTTCTATGACTTCTTATCATATTATTTTCAAATTCGATGATATGGTTCGTAGAAATGTTGTGATTACTTGCATCTTTTGCATTCTGTTTGTAGATGTTGCTGTAGGCCGTTTGGTTATCTGCTGTCCGGTTGTTATTTATAGATGAGGCTGTCCTAATGATGATTTTTCCTTCAAAAATATAAAACCCGGTATCTGGTATACTTTTTTAAACCATTCCTAGCTTCCTTAATGGTAATACCTTTTAATCCATTCTTTTTCCAATCATCCTGTAGTCTCAACTCAACTTCCTTTCATTATTTTCATTTAATATTCTCAATTTCAGTTTGTTATAAATCATTATGCCCACAACAATAAACATTTTTATAATATTAAATTTCCGATCATAAATAGTAGTTTCATTTAATAATAATAATACAATATTTTTCATCCTATCCACAACACAGTCTTTTATCCATATCACAGCCATAACAAATAGTATACAATATATCAGAACATTTATCATTTCTTTAACGATATAATCTCTCAACATATAGCCAGGTACTTCCATTTTATAAATATAATTCCTTATTCTCTCACTCTTCTGAGACACTTTCCATTCTTCATTTGTTCCCACAAGTAATCCAATTTATTGTCCGTGCATGAATTGATAGTAGTCCTTCTAATAGCTTCGGTTCTATCCCATTTCTTTGGCCTATTCTTCCGGTCACATCGCTGAATATCTCTCTTGAAGCGTATGTGCCGCGGATGCATGCCGTCAGTCTCTTCCTGTCCTCCTCGGGGTCGGTCCGTGTCCTCCTTTGCCTCTTGAAGCGTGCATGCGGCCTGTATGCGCGCGCGCGGTTCCTCCTTCGTTTCTTTCGCCTGACTTTCCGCCTCCAGGCCTTGCGATGCTGGTACCTCTTCTCCCAAATGCCGTCCTCTCTGTCCTGATGTCGGCCGTCCGGTGTCCTCCTCGGGCGTTTGCGTCTCCGGGCCTTGCGGTGGGCGCTCCTTTTGTCTGGTAGTCCGTCCTCCTGGTGGGCTACATATACACATCTAAACATCTAAGCATCTGAACATCTAAACATCCAAACATCTAAACATATAAACAGAAGTTGCTCGTTCAATAGTAAAGGATATAATTTTGAAGGACTACCGAGAAACAAACTTAAACTAAAAGCACAGCTGACCTTATATAACAAAAAATATTCTAACATATTACAATATATGTTAGAAAATCATGTGTCAACATTATATCATTTCCATTATGGCGTTCCTTACCATGTTCATTAGCTTACTTAATGGGATCCTTTTTCAACCTTTGAAACCCTTGGAGGCAAAATATCTCAAATCCGTTCTTTGTGCGCGTCTAGCATGTTTGGATAATATTTGTGCAAAATTTTAAGTCTGTAGGCCAAGTAGTTTGGGCTGTAGTGTTATTTTACATTGAATTTTTGAAAAATGCCCTCTCCTGGACCCCCTGTGGTCCTAGTCGGAATTTTCTGCATAGATCTAAGTTATTTCCGTAGCTGAACAAAAAAGTTTCTCATGACTTCGCTGTGCAATGAGCTGTTGAAAATTACAACATTTCTGGGGGGCCCCAGCTCCCTCAGGGGGGAAAATCAAAAAAAAATATTTTGTTAGTGGATGTCTTGAGACTAACATAAACAAGTTGTGCAACAAGATGAAGAGAAATAAGAAGAAGAGAAGGAGAAGAAGAAGAAGTAGAAGAAGAAGAAGAGAAGAAGATAGATTGAATATTGATTTAGCGTTAAAAATAAAAGCTGAAAGATGTCATTATTGAGAAAACATAAGAGCTGTTTGAATTTCATAGTAGCACAGACTAAAAATACTACAATGCCTCATTGAGTTCAAACACACAGTTCTAATTCCCTACATAATATAGTGGATTATTCTTTTATGTAGCAGAGTTTAATTCTTGCATACTCCATGGTCTTCTTACTTTTGTAGTCATCCGTCTGTTCTCACTTACATCAATTTAAATTGTGAGTAACCTTTTTAGCCGTACAATCGGTGATCATGTGTGCATCATCGCGTCGAACGAATTTTACGATAATTCTCGGCGAGTGTTGATTTGCCCCCTTGGCCAAGGCGATGACAGCCATCTATTGCCTCAGAACCTAGTTCGATTCCGACAGCTTTACATGTGGCCAGCACCACATCTCTAGTTGTCTCCTCACCCACGATAGGAATCCCGTGTATCTCGAGAGTATTCCGTCTTCCATATTGCTCCATAGAGTCCACCCTATCATTTAACAGTTCTACATCCCTTCTTAGCACTCTGTTCTCGTTCTGTAAACTCAGTATAATAGCCTGTTGAGCCAAAATTAACCCCTCCAGCCTGACTAGTCTCTGAATTTGATCCAAATTGTTCCAGACATGTCTCCAAGGATTTTTCTAACTTTATCAGTCTCTGACTGATGTTACTTTCAAAATCCATGGTTGTCTTAAAATCGTTCATTGGTTCCACAGACTGAGCCCTATTGGTGGATGTTGAACATGAGTTGATTCAGCACTATTAATACGTTGACTGCGTAGATGTTCCAAACATTGATCACAAGACCTCGAACTTTTATAAGTAAATCTAATTCTGCTTCTGAAACGTTTCCCCCCCCATACATTGCCCATGAAACTTCGCCTAGAAAATATAACATTCCAGCTTATCTTTAGCCTGCCGATTAACTGTCAGTTTACAAACGTTGCACATTGAATGAAAAAGACTAAGAAATTGTCAAAAACAACATATTTATTGATACTTAGAAAGACCGGTTTCGGTTATTACACCATTGTCAATCTCTGATAAACTAAAACTGAATACAAGAGCAGCAGAATTTATACTAGTAGGCGAGTACTGCTATTGGTCAAGGGCATGAACGCCTGCCATTGGCCCAACTGGACAGTCTCCTCCCACTAAACAGTGTGACAAAATGGCGGCTTAAGCAAAAGAATCGCCATGATAACAAAATTTACTTTCAGTAACATTTACATACTCATCTCCCAGTTAACGGAATGACTTGAAATTTGGAACGTATGTCCTTAAGGATCCGATACGAACAATTTCGATCAAATGCAATCCTAGATGGCGAAAATGTTGTCAAAAACAGGGTTTTTCACGATTTTCTCGAAAACGGCTCAAACGATTTTAATCAGATTCATACCTGAAACAGTCATGATAAGCTCTATCAACTGCAACAAGTCCTATATCTGTAAAAATTTCAGGAGCTCCGCCCCATCTATGCAAAGTTTGATTTTAGATTCTCAATTAGCAGCCTTCATATAGAATTTGAACAAAAAAATTCAAGTGGAAAAGATTGAGCATGAAAATCTCTGCAATTGATGTCCAGTAACAACATTTCACCTAAAATTGGAAATAAGCTTGAAATTCGAGAAAATGTGATTATTAAATTGCAAACTGTTAGCAACTGTTGGTTCTATTAAATCATTCATTACGAAGAGATAGCAGACCTCGTGTGTCTCCAGCGTTATTGTCTTATCATCAGCTGTCTCATATCTTGAATAGTAGAATTGAGATGCGCGAGAACACTAGCGTCAGGTGATAAATATTCATAACGGCATGGAAAGTTGAGTGAGTTTGCCACACCAGATTTTTTTAAATTGGGAGGTAGTCATATGACAAAGTTAATGACAGAAAACTAACGTTCGTCATATGATGCATGATTTCGATACAGTATTTCAAGAGAAGATGAATGATGAAAACCGCAACGATTTCTCAAACCGTTTGAAAGCTCTTCTCATTCAAAGATACAGATGAATCATCCTATCCATCATCCTTACTAAAATAATGGAAAGAGCTGGCTCATACACGTACGGGAAATTATGTAGGGAAATAATGTAGGAAAATGATGTAGGAAAATTATGTTTGACGCATCATCACATCTGAACTACTGGACTGATTGATTTGAATTTTGCATAAAGATTCTTCATTAACCGAGGATGGTTATAGGCCTATTTTCAAATTTCGAATCGACAAGTTTTCGATTTCATTACGTCAAGTTTTTTGTTTGCAAAGTTTTAAAATAGCGAAGCACGGGTACCTGCTAGTCTATATATATATTATATATAATATATATATATATATTATATATATATATGAGCGAAATGGCACTCACTCACTGACTGACTGACTGACTGACTCACTCACTCACTCGCAGAACTAAAAATCTACCGGACCAAAAACGTTCAAATTTGGTAGGTATATATGTTTAGTTGGCCCTTAGAGGCGCACTAAGAAATCTTCTGGCGATATTTTAACTATGAGGGTGGTTTTCAAGGGTTGAAAGTTGGTCTTTTAGCATGTATATTCTTCTTATTTCAATATCTTGAAATTATAATTGTAATGTCCATACCATATGTATACCTCTTCGAAACAGTTGTTCTGTTAACTAAATTAAAAATTTTGTCAGGTTGGCATTAAGTTGAGTTGTTTTTGTGAGGTTGGCACCAAGTTGAAGATTGAATGCAACAACTGAACAATCCAGTCGGGGGTCCAGAATTCGGTACAGAGGTTCCGCTGCGGTCTACATGCAGGCGAGCGGAGCGAGCCCGCTGATCTCATTTTTGGACGATCCAGTCGTGGGTCCAGGGCCCCCTGGCTAGACGGATATGGCGAGCGATGCGAGCCTGACGGCTAGTAAGTTATCCCGGTACATCTGTACATCTGATATTTTATTTATTGTTGATTCTTATTAAAATCCTCATTTTTCTCAAATGATGTATTTTTTCGCGAAAAGTTCATTTTTTCATGATTTTATATACTGAATGAAAAAGACTAAGAAATTGTCAAAAAACCACTGATTGATAATAATTAGAAAGACCGGTTTCGGTTATTACACCATTGTCAATCTCTGATAAACTAAAACTAAATACAAGAGCAGCAGAATTTATACTAGTAGGCGAGTACTGCTATTGTCGAGGGCATGAACGCCTGCCATTGGCCTAGCTAGACAGTCTCCTCCCCCTCAACGGTGTGACAAAATGGCGGCTTAAGCAACAGAATCGCCATGATAATAAAATTAACTTTCGGTACAAAATAAGAACCAAGAAAACAAATGTGAAAGATAATAAAACAAATATGTAAATGGAAAAACTATTGACTAATGTATGCTTACATGTTTATGATAAAACTAAATTCGTAGTGTTGTACTGGTTGAAATGAATCTGGTCATTTAAACTATACTGGGGATTTTCCTTAATTACTGTTGTTATTTCTAAAGCCTCTAGAATATTCAAAGATCTGCCTTTGTTATTAACATGCAGAAACTCAACATTCTCCTTAACTGTGAACTTGTGATTATTTGTTATCAAATGTTCTGCAAAGTTAGATTCCCCATTTTGTTTATTCCAATCTCTGATGTGTTCTTTAAATCTAGAAAATTCAATACACAATCCTGTTCTACCTCTACAGTGAATTTTATACTCTGATGTATCCATCAGATTGATTTTTTTTTGTATTTCCCCCTGCTCCAAATAGCTCACAAACTGAATAGCACCTTTCGATCATTAACAGGTTTTCAACCAAAGTTTAGTATTAAAAATTCATTGGAGTTGGTCAACAATATAAGCATATTCCTGTTCTATCATCTTATAAACTTGTGTCATTTGATGTTACTAATTTATTCACTAACATTCCGGTGGGGGAAAGTCTTGAAAGAGCTGAGGAAATAATGAAAGCCTCTATAAATGATCATACACTCAGAGAAGAACTGTTAGGATTGATGAAGTTATGCACTCAGCATAATTATTTCAAATTTAACAATAGATTTTTTGAACAAAGAGAGGGGTTGGCAATGGGGTCACCCCTCTCACCACTCCTAGCTGAATTATTTATGGATAAGTTGGAAAGTAGAATCATTGAAAACAGTCATTTCAAAGATAAAATTGTTTACTGGTTTCGATATGTTGATGATATTATTTGCTTATGGAAAGGAAGTAACAGACAACTAGACAATTTTCTTTCCTATCTGAATTGCCAAGTGTATAACCGAAACCGGTCTTTCTAATTATTATTAAATCAGTGGTTTTTTGACAATTTCTTAGTCTTTTTCATTCAATATGAATAATTACCACAATATCAACTTCTCACTACACAAAAATTTATAATACGTTTTCGTAATTGAGGTAAATATATTCTGGTAGTTTATTGTCTTACTGCATAGTCTATGAATAATTTGGTAACTTTGAAAAATTTTGTATCTTTTTTATTCACGAATCTTCTAGTTAATCTGATGTGGGATCTGGTGGAATGGGCGATTTTCGATTTTTCCCCTTTTTCGGGGTTGAAATTAAGGGCTGAAAAAATGAAATTCTATGTTGTTGAGATATCGGGAAAATTCTTTTGTCATTCGATTCTACTCTTTGAGAGGATTTTTTTCGTTTTTTGGAACTTGATTTGGATGAACGGTTCGAGGGTGGTTTGCAAAATAAAGGTGGTTTTTGGAAATTCTTTGTTTGCGTCGCGCTGAACGGAGTGGAAGCTCCGGGTCGCCCTGCATATTGTGGATTAGGATGGAAAGGAAAACACAAGTTATGCTTCAACTTGGCTTGGCTCTTCTACTTCAACCAGCTCACCGCAAGTAAGAGGGAGCAAACACCTTTCGGGTACCCCCGCTCTAAGGTCCAGCTGGTTTGCCAGCAGGGGGAGAACTGATTTGTCTCACTGGAGGAGGCCGCTTATAATTAAACAGGATAGTTCCTTCCAGTGAGCGCGAGTTAGCTACCAGTGTAGGTGTTGTGCGCTGGGGAGTGTGCTAGCAGTAATGGGACTCAGCACCTATGCTGGAGTTCCATGCTTGGGTAGTGAGCGGTTGGCGCGATCTAGTGGTTTCAAGCTGAAGCGAGGGTATCAACAGTTTCATAATTACTTCTCTTCTTTTTGTTAGAAGTCTGATACAATGTTTTGTAATAGGACCCCTTCACAGTTTATTTCTTGTGTATTTCATCTACTTCTATTGCATCCATTGAAGTTTTATATTTCATGATAAGTTCCATTCCACATGGATGTAATAAATAGAGACCATTGAAGAGCTAGAATAATGGCTTTTATTGACTAAAATAAACTGAGATAAAATAACAAACTTTCTGATGATTTAGAATAATTCAAACAACTGATTTATGACATATGATTATCATATCATTCTTCCCTCCCAGTGGTGGAACCTACCGGGGCCAATCTACGAATGTTGACAGAAACTTCTCTTCCATCAGAAAGTCTTACTTGAGCGACATGAGGGTTCAAATGAATAATTTCTACCTTTTCAACTTCAGGATCATGCTTACTGCGTCTTACAAAGGTCTTCATCCATGCCTCCTTGGCGTTGATCAGCCAGGATGGCAGTTTGTCATAGATGTGGGATTACGAGGATGAATGAACATTCGCTCGTGAGGTGTGCAATTGATGGTCGTGCAGAGAAGCGAGCGAATGCTGCTTAGTGATTCTAAGAGTACCTTTTCCCAGTGAGAAGTATCCATGTTCCTGGACCGTAGGGCTAAACGGATTGTCTTCCAATTATTCCATTGTAGCGTTCCACCTGTCCATTACCTTGAGGGTTGTAAGGTGTTGTGGAACTGGTAGCTACACCCTGGACATTGAGTAATCTTTGACATCTTTTGATAGAAAATGGTCCCTCTATCAGTGTGTATGTATGAAGGATAGCCGTATGTGGTGAATAAGTCATTGAGATTTTGAATTACTGTTTCTGATGACATGTCTCGACAGGGATAGGCAAAGGGAAATCTCGAAATTCATCCACAATAGTGAGGATGTACTTGTTTCTAGGCAGGGGTCCTTTGAAGTCAATGTTGATCCTTTCAAAAGGCCGAGTTGCTTTTATCAATTTTCCTTCGAAACAGTTGAATCTTGGCTTCAGCTCTGAGCAGATCTTGCATTCCATGCAGACTTCTCTGATGTCATCTACCGAGTATGGAAGGTTATGAGCTTTAGTCCAGTGAAAAAATCTTGTGATGCCGGGGTGGCAGAGGTCTTGATGATATTTCATCAAGTCTTGTTTTGATGTGATACATCCCATTATCACACATGCTCGAGAAAGAGCGTCAGCAGTTATGTTCTCTTTTCCAGGTCGGTAAATGATCTCATAGGTGTATTGAGATAGCTCAAGGCGCCACCTCATGATTTTTCGTTCTTCACCTGCCTCTTGCCATGCTATGAACATGAATGAAACAGATTTTTGATCAGTAATAGTTGAAAGAAACGACCAGATAAGTAATGACGCCACTTCCTAATAGATTCTACAATGGCATATGCCTCTTTTTCAACTGATGAGTGTCGTTTTTCATTTTTGTTTAGTATTCGTGAAAAGTATGCAACAGGACGTTCATTGTAAGATAGTGTTGCTGCTATGCAGAAATCTGAGGCATCAGTCTTCACAGTGAGAATGCCTCCTTCATCTAAAACATGTATTAACAGCTGCAGCTACCTCTTTTTTAAGATCTTCAAAAGCTGTAAGGGCCTTCCTTGAAGAGGGAAGAGCATACAGTGTGCCAAGGCATGAATTTTACTTGAAAAATTTTGTATCCTTTGAGAGTAATGTGCGAAGAGGCCCACAGTTCTCTGAAGAGTTTTAAGATTAGGAGGTGGGGGCATATTAAGTGGAGGCTCAAGGCGTTCGGGATCTGGATGTAATGATTTGTTTCCAACTAAAAATCCTAGGAAACGTATCTCCTTTTGACAGAATTTACTCTTCTCCTTGTTTATAGTAAGTGAGTTATTTGAAGCTGCTGCAAGAAACCGTTCAAGATTAGTGTCATGTTCTTCTTTTGAATTTCCACAAATTATGACGTCATCTAAATAAGCATAGGTATCAAATAATTTCTCTTTTTGTATGAGTGAATCAATTACTCTTTGAAAAGCTGAAACACCATTAGTGACACCAAAAGGAATACGACAGAACTGATAAAGTTTCCCACATGCTTCAAATCCTGTGTATTGCCTTTCTTCAGTAAGATTGGTACTTGGTGATATGCGGATTTCAGATCTACAGTACTATACCAGGAATACTTAGCTACTTTGCGAACTAAATCTTTCATATTTGGAATAAGATAGGCGTCCAATTCAGTGAATTTGTTTATAGTTCTAGAATAACTATAGCCATCCTTTTCTTTTGGGTATGGTTTAACAACAAATGCTGGGCACCCAAGGTGTGTGGCTTTCTTCTATGATGCCATCTTCCAGTAATTGTTGAATTTCATTGGAAATGAAATCCTCATCATCTCTTGATAATTTGCGAGATTTGGTTGACAATTGGTTTTAGATGTTGAAAAAGGGAGCAAGGAGGAATTTTTGCTTGAGTTATTCCGCAAATAGTAAGAGGTGGCTTATTACCTCCAAATGGTATTTCCATACTGGAGAAATGTTCATAAATTCGTGCCCAAGAATAATATTTTCACAGAGGTCTTGCATAAGCATTAAGGTTGTGTTTGTATAACTTCTCTCCCTGAACTGTTAAATTCACGTTAACTTTGCCTCGGATTTGTGGTGTGAAGCGTTTTGAGCCTAAAGTTACTTTTCCTATCTCTGGTATAACTTCTAAATTCAGTTTTTTTGCATAGTTATCGTCAATAAAGTTGCCAGTTGCTCCAGTATCGATCAGTGCTTGACTTTCAGTTCCGTTTATGGTATAGGAATATAACCTTTGAAAGACATTTTTCGGCTTGCACTGAAGGTGTTAGTATATCAAATTACTAAACTCTCTTTTTTTCTCTAATACGAAGATTTTGAGTTACATACCCGAGCAAAGTGCCCCTTCTACCACACTTCTTGCAGAATTCGTTTTTAGCTGGCAAAATAGTCGAGAATGTTTTTTGTTGCCACAAAAAAAGCATGCTCGTCCACTAATACTAACAGCTGATAATGAGGAGTCTGAAGTGTCTTTTTGATTAGGAATTAGATTTGATGCATTTTCTGTATCTTTGCAAGCATTAAGCTCAAATGGAGGATTAGATTTATTATAGCATTGTGATTGATCTTTTGCAGACTCAAAAGCTCTTGCACGATTAAGAGTTTCATGCAAAGACATATCTGGGCTTTCTAAAATTCGTTGGTGGATTTCGGATGAATATAAACCTGCAATCAATGCTTCTTTTATGTGCTCCTCTCGATTCTCTGTAGCAGAGATCGCTGTAAAATTACATTCTAGGCTGAGTTCTTTCAGTTTAGGAAAAAATTATCGATGGACTCACCTTGTTTTTGTTTTCTTATAGAGAGAAGGTACCTTGTAAAGATTTCGCTTTTCTTCTTGATAAATATGCCTTCAAGGATGGAGATACTTTCCTTGAATGTAGTACAATCTATTATCAATTTTAATTTTCAGCTGAGAGCAAGTAACTAAGATATCCAATTTCGTATCTTCAGTGTAATAGTTTCCTTTCAAGTAGGCATCCAGAATTCTTTTCCAGTGTCTCCATTCCAATGGTGCACTAGGAGAATCTGGATCCACACTTAGACATTTTGGTTTGAGAATTTTCCCAATTAATTCCGAGTTGAAAGATGTATCAACGGGTTCATTTCGAGATAATTTGGTACGCTTATCCTGATTCCGTGATGGAGATTCACATTATTTCGATCCCGGGTTTTCCTGTTTGGCATTTTGATTACCGGTACTTATTTTAGTCAATAAAATTGTAATAAATAGAGACCATTGAAGAGCTAGAATAATGGCTTTTATTGACTAGATTAAACTGAGATAAAATAACAAACTTTCTGATGATTTAGAATAATTCAAACAAATGATTTATGACATATGATTATCATATCAATATGTTATCTCATCTTCTATATAATATGAGAGAGTGGGGTTGTGTGTGTTCGTTTGTTCCTTTGTTTGCATCAAAACATGTCAACTTGTGGATTGCATACCGGAAAAACGGAAAGGATTTAGATCTCCAAATTTTGCACATAGATTCTAAAAATATCAATCTCGTGCACCTGGAAGCCCAAATTTCAATTTTCCTTCTAGATTTTTCAGAATTCATGTTCAAATCTATGCTACCGTACATAAAGTTTCATAGGCTACATTGTTGCAGCTCAGAAGTATGTGTTTTTATGAGAAGGTTATAATGCTGTTACAAGACTATATTTTCGAACGGATGTCTACGTAATGGTAAAACGCTAGCTTCTTGAGCAATGGATCCTCGGTTCAATTCCCAATTCTTCCCATTTTTTTTTTGTTCTTTATTTTTTTCCCACCAA
>NC_052512.1:648796-663796 GCF_014356525.2 Nilaparvata lugens | reverse complement strand
ATTGATTTCTCATAGTTAGTGATCCCATCGAGGTTGTTCAAACAGGACAAATATCAGTCCCACTATTTCTGGACATGACCTGATTTACTGTGTGCTCTCTCAAAAGCCACCAAAACCAGCACAGAAATTCATTACTTTCAGAGTCTTTTTACATTTCAATAAACCCTCTTTTTTGACTGATATAGATCAGACTCCATGGCATCACATTGAAGCCTTAAATTGATGAAATGGTAGAGACTTTTGAGAATTGAACTCTCAACTTATATTATGAGAAACATGCGCCTTATGTTACACGGAGAATAAATAAAAAACGACGTGTACCGTGGATGACTGACGACATACTGAAAATGATGGGTAGAAGAGACAAAGGTCACTGCAAAACAAAGGAAGACATTCGACTTAGACAGTCAAATTGAGTATAGGAGCCTTAAAATAAAGTAAAGCAACAGTTACATAACTCAAAGATCAGGTACCTGAATTCATCCATGACTGACAACAAACAAGACTCTTCATCACTATGGCGTGGTATCAAAGAATTCGGTCTAGGCAAACAGAAATTCCAAATCCAAATTGACTTACCTCTAGACGATATAAACAATCATTCCATTCCATATTCAAATCAGCGTGATGAGTCAGCAATAATAAAACATTACAATGACCTTAATGATCAAGTAACAACCTCAACATAGCATTAGAAGATCAATTCCACTTCCATCCATTTCAGAATAAGAAGCTTTCAAAGCAATCCAGCATATTCCAATCAAATTTATCAAGAAAATGCTCTTTGCTGTTCTACCAATCATCACATCCATTTTCAATAAGTCTCTTGAGAACGGATCTTTTCCTGAAAGTTGGAAGGCTGCTCTAGTTCGCCCTTTGAATAAAGTTTCATCTCCAAATAGAGTTGAAGACCTCATTCCTATCAGTATCTTATCCGCACTATCAAAAGTACTTGAGAGACTTGTACATGCACAAGTTACTGAGTTCCTTGAGCAGAAAAAGAAGCTCCATAACTTTTAGTCTGGGTTTCGTAAATCTCATTCAACAGAAACTGCTCTTCTACTTGTCACTGATGATATTAGGTTGGCAATGGATCAAAAAATGTACAATATTGACTCTTTTTTAATTTTCTAAAGCATTTGATACTGTTGATCACAAAGTTCCCAAAATGACCTCCCCTCTTTTATGAAATTCTCCAGTTCCCATGCATATGTAGATGACCTTCAAATTTAAGCAAGTTGTCTCATCACCAAACTAAATGAAACCGTGCCAAAATGAATCAAGACATAAGTTCGATAGTGGAATGGACAAGACGAAACGGCCTCAGACTCAATCCAACCAAAACACAACAAATAATTATTGGTTGCTCACGTTTAGTAGACAATATCGACTTAAAATAACAGTTGATGGTAATGTGATTCCTAACTGCAACTCAGTGAAAAGCCTAGGCATCATTATGAATAAAAACCTCGACTGGTCAGAACAAGTCAATAAAACCTGTAGAAAGGTTTTCTCAGCAATGCATTCACTAAAAAATTACAAGATGTCCTTCCTAGAAGTATAGGATTACTACTGGTCCAATCTCTTATTTTTCCACATTTCATTTACTGCAACTCCGTCCTCAATGACATGCAAGTTACACTCAATGATAAAATGCAGTGCTGCCAAAATTATTGTCTATGTTTTGTTAACTCTCTTGAACGCCATGAACATATCACCCCAGCACACATTGCCAGTTCCACCCTGAAGCTTCCCGATCAGAGACGTTTCAGAATATTCAAATTTGTTAGAGATACTTTGATATATGGCAATCCTAACTATTCCAAAAAATGATTTCAAATTTGTCTCCTATGGTAGGAGGCTAGACGCTTCCCATACTAGATAAAACTGGATACCTAATCATCGAACCACTATCTATTCCAAATCGTTCATTGTCAGTGCTTGTCGTGAATGGAATAAACTTCCAACTCTTACTATTAGATGCATTGAGAGCCGAACGGGTTTCATCCTGTCTTTGAAAAAGTATCTTATAGAGAAAATGAATGAGTCGGTCCAACCTTAGAGCACTGCATGACAAATATTCTAATCTCCCTTCCTTTCCATTCTTTATTCCATTCATTCATCCATTTTCCATATCCTATCTCCATTCTACATAATACATATTCATCTTCCCATCTTAAGATTCTCTGTTCTTTAGTATTGTATATTGTCAATATTACTCAATCAATTCTAAATTTTGATTTAAATACTCTATAACGTTTGTTCTATTTATCCAATTTTAATTATCAATGCAATATTGTATTCTATTACTCACTCTAATTTCATTCATTCATTCATCCCATAATTCTAAGATTCAAATCAACTTGTTTTTTACTTATTAGGAAGAGTTCTTATTTGAAAATTACTTGTCATGGGTGTTATAATTCCCAACAGCTCTAATTCATCACAACCCGGTCGTGTGTTAATGGGAAGGATATTTCATATCCTTCTTAGAGAATTGACTATTATTTGTTGAAACACTGCCGATTTATGATGTTATATTACATTATTATATTATTGTTATTTCAGTTGCATTCAATCTTTATTCTCATTGATTAATTATTTATACTTTAGTTATGTAGATCAATAGTGTAATTATTAGTCATTAGTTATCACTTTTAGATTTGCATTGTCTTTATTGTCATGAGCCACTTGGAGCGCCTGGACCATCAGTCGGCGCTCAGATCTCATTGTGTTAACATCATGTTATTCAATAAAAATCATTTTTTGAAAACCGAATTTAAATCTATTTGAATCTATCTGGCGCCCGAACAGGGACCCGCAGATTTTTTGGGAATTTAAATTGCCGAATTTTCAATCTTTTATCCAAATCGGAACTTTGAAATATTTTCGGAATAAGTGAGTGTCAACCCTTAACCGTGGGTCACCAAGAACTTCATCTTCAACTCCAATCTGGATTCACCTCAGATCTCTAGTCCTGGTGGATCAAGATCATCACGTCATCGATTCCCTTCCTTGGAGATTTGTGGAGGATGAAGAACCTGATGCCGACTCAATACCATCATCTTCAACTCAACTTCTTGATCGTAAGCTTTCACAATTAATCTAACCATGACAAAGTGAACAAACTCATACCTGAGTACTTCTCAATCTAATACTGGACCATTCTGAGACCCTAGTGAATTACTAGATTTTGTGGAAGTGGTTTCTCAGCTTCATGGGGAATATACCTTAGGTAATATTGAAGAAGCTAGAGGAAATCATTGGGCAATTTTACACAAATCTTTGAACAAATTGCATGGTGAAGCCAAACAAGTAGCACATAACAACGAGTGTTCCACCATTCCAGAACTTATAACAGCTTTAAAAAATAATTTTGCAGATAGTAGATCAATCCCTCAACTGATGACTGAATTGATAAATATGAGATCCTACAGTAATGAATATCCCTTGCATTTCCTGAACAGGTTAGAAGCGAAACGAACAACAATTGTGACTAAATACAAACTTGAAAATGTAGAGGGGCAGGCTCTTAAAATGTTACTTGAACAGTTAGATACTCAAACTGTGAATGTGTTGTGCAACGGTATTCCTACTTCTCTGGGTGTTCATTAGGGTGGGCCGAAAAAAAAAGTTTTTTTTTCGAAGTTGTAATAGCTTGCAGAAGTGTCTCTTTTGGAAGGGGAACACAATGAAATAAAAGGATGAAATTGGTTCACATCTTCCGGTTGCACATGGGCACTAAAGTTTGTTAAAAATCTAAAGAAAAACAAATTTTTCAGAATTTTTTTTCAACTTAAATTTATTTTTTCGTGTTGTAATAGGTGAAAAATACTCAAAGTATAGCTTAAAATCATTGTGATTTTTTCATTTAGGTTAGGCAATATCTATCCGTGGCGCATGGAGCCTAAAACTTGCCAAAATATAGAAAAAATCACATTTTTCACACTCGAAATGAAAGACTTTAACGATGCTTGAAGTAAACTGATCAATAACAGCCACCTATTATTGAAACAGCTAGTTTTCACAACGATATGACAAACTAAAACAAAAACGTCAACAACCCACCTCCAACAACAATTCTCAGCAAAAGCAACCCTTCCACAATAAGAACAGAAATCAAGTTTACCAATAGTTATTCAAGTTATTCAATAAAACTATAACTATTTTGCCAATTAAGTACAAATCATTTATGAATTGCTCATTGAACTTTTGGAGGTTACACTTTTGTTTACAATTGATCAGATGCTTTGTAACAGCTCAGACACAGCTGACTGATTCAATATTATCAATGTCATGCCAGTAGTTTCAATGCAAGCTATAATATTATTTCTAAAATTAAGAACTATTGAAAAAGGATAAAGAATTTCAAAAAAAAAATAAAATAAAATGTATTATTGTTAGAATTATTTATTACTCACAAAATTACATTATAATGCTGAATATTGTAGTAATGAACAAGGTCATATAGCATGAATATTGCATCAATGATAAGAGCAGCAAATTTAATTATAACAGTTTCGAATATAATAAGAATTTTATAGAATTATTAAATTATAAATTATTGTTTCAACTGAGTCACATTGTGAATGAATCTCTTTGGCAAGTCTAAGCCAATCATATGTCATAAAAATAACACCAAAAGGGATGATCGATCGTTTGAAAGCATCGTATATTAATCTGTTATCAGCCAGCAAAATTGTCTTATCATATATGCTAGTGCATGTACACTGTATAGGGGAACTTTATATAGAGAATTAAGCAATTTACAAAATTATACAAATTAAGTTATTATTGTAATCAAAGGAATTATATTTTACTGCTTGCCACTGACGTCATGCCTACGTCATAATCATTCTACCAATGGCGAATTTCCATGCAAATTAATTACACAGAGATTCCAAGAAAAAGGTTCCAGCCAAAAGTTTAGAAGAAGGCAAGACACTTCCCTTTTAAAATCCTCACCGTTAAGACCTTGTTAAAAAGTTACCAAAGACCTATTAGTGAAATTTTATTTGATTTTTGTATTTTTTATCTGTGAGCCAATATCTTAGGCCAATTTATCTATTATTTTATGAAATTATTTATCAATTGATTGTTCTAGAAATTCAAAGTTAATTATCCCCCAATTTAATTGGTGAAGGAAATATTCAATTAAAATTCCACACATGCTAAGACCGAAGCCTGGACCAGCCACCAATCATACAAAAATTTGATTTGAAAGAACCACGACCACCAAGAGGATTCATGTGAGTTGTCTTTTATGTTTGGGGCCACAATCTTTGCTTCGAAAAGTATAGTGCAGAAAAATATAAAATTTTCTTCATTAAATTAATGGCCACACTGACAAGCGTTCTAGTCATTAAGATCCTAGATTTCATCTGGTATAGAATTTATAAGAGCCTGTAGTTGATTAACTATCCTCCGCTGCCAGAACCACGACCTTGAGTAATTCTAAAAATATTTTATAATTTGTTTTCATTATTTTAAAAACCATTAAATTTGTCAATAATTATGAAGTCTGTTGGATCATGCATGGTATCACGCCAGCACAAGTGAATTTCTAGTTATTTTGTCTATTTTCAATCTGTAATCCAAGCTTTAAATCTGCACTGTCAAATTTTATATTTTATTATATTAATTTCCACCTTATCAATTAGTCTTCTGAGTTCAATTATTTCTTAAGCCTGTCAGTTATTGTGTCTGACACGTTCTATATTATCAAGAACTGGTCAAGTATGATCATCGAAATAATTGATTCAACCTGGATATTGGAACAGATCTAGGTGGATATAGTGTATGGGGTCAGATCGAGATTATCTATTCTCTGTCCTTACCTGCTCATATATCAGCTTTTATCTGTGACCAACTTCGGCTTGGGAGCGAATTTTTCTACTGTATGGCAGATGCAGCTGGAGATAATATAATTGCCTACAATAGAGCATAAAACCCAACAAGACTCTGTTCTCGAAGTATATTCCGAACGATCTCTGGTCCTTAGTACCCTATCTTAATCCTTCGGAACTTATTAGAGACGCAGTCTCATAGATTATCTACTTCGGGGTTTTTGCTCACCTGTATGATTTTGTATGCTGTTCCATCACAGGTAATAGTTTTAGGATCTCTGTACTCAGTGTTTAGTGACCGCTACACTACATCTTAAATTTCATCATTATACAATCAGTCATAAGAAGAATCTAGGGTGAGCAAGTGTTTATGCCTCCCGCGATTCAGACGATTGTATCGAATCTTGTAGTGACTCAGTCAGTCTGGTGATCGCTTAGCGTCCACGCACGCATTTTCAAATTCCTAACCTCAATACTGGGGACTCAGTACAAGATTATAGGTGTGTCGACTGAACCTTGGCGGCAATAGCAATTCCCCAAGAAGTACTTCACAATACCTTGTAAGTTTTGCATAAGTACTCCAGCAGGAAAGTCCTATGGAGAATATAAAGTTAAGATGAATTTCATGTATATTTTAGGATTAGATTTAGATTCTGATTTTTTGTTGCATGAGTTTTCCCAGAAGTATGACATTTTGCTAGGGTATGAACACTACAGCAATTGGAGCACAAGTCGATTTTATGGCCAATTGCCTTAGATTCGACTCTACTATCCTACCATTGTATGGGGTGGGCCCTTTGAAAATAAAAAGGGTTGGAATAAATTGTTCATGAAATATTGTGCTTGAAAATGTTGATTTAGATATTGAGGAAGAATTAGTAGAATCTGTAGATAATGTTATAAGTATTGATTTTCATTCTGATAATTGCAAGGAAACACAACTTGAAAAATTCAAGTTGGAACCAGTTGAAATTTTCGTAAATGAGTCGACCAATTGTCCTCTCACTCACGAAAATTTACTTCCATTGTTAAGAACCGATCACATGAACAGTGAGGAAAAGGATCAAATAGTTGATCTGATATTGAAATATCCTCGAATATTATCAAATACGACAATGAACCGTTAACAGCTACAAATATTTTGAAACATAGAATAATACAACTGATGAGGAACCCGTGTACACAAAAATTACAGGTATCACTATGCATTCCAACAAGATTGTAAAATCTGACAAAGCATTTATTGGAACAGGTCCACTTCGATACTCGTTCCGTTACTACGTAGACGTTATTTTGTCCGTTTGCACTGTCTGGTGACGTCACAGTCATGGTTACACATCACTGTCATACTCAAGGCATCTTACATTCTAGATATTTGCTACTTTTTCATCAAACGTTTGCAAACGTTTTGCTTACATATTGTGATGAATCTTTCAAATAGATCTCATGAAAAGAGAGAAAAATTGTGATTACCTTTTAAAATGAAAGAATTTGCTAAAGGAATAGTTAGCGACCGAGCGATAAAGCTTACTTATCAATAACTGTATATTTGATAAGAGTACCGTTCTGTACTGAATATTTTTCTAGGAAAATTATTCAATAAAATTATAATTATTTTGCAAATAAAGCACAAATTATTTATGAATCGCTCACTGATTTTGAGGTTACACTTTGTTTACTATCGATCAGATGTTTTTAAAAACAGTTCGAACGCAGCTGACTGATTCAAAGTATTGTCAAATGTCACGCTGGCTTCACGTAAGATATAATATCATCTCTAAAAATCAAAACTATCCATAAAGGATCAAGAATTTCAAATAAAAAAAAATAAAATGTATGTGTTATCGTTGAAATTATTTATTATTTAAGAAATTATATTATATGTCAGGTCTTATTGTAACTAAATAGGTCATAGCATGAAATTATATTATTGATAAAATGGCAGAAATTAATTATAACAATCTCCAACCTAATAAAAATTGTACAAGAATATTAATTTATTAATGATTTAATTCAACTGAACCACATGGTAATTAAATCTCTTTGGCAGGTCTAAGCCAATCACAGTGCATAGAAATAGCACCAAGAAGGTGATCGTTTGAAAGCAACACATGTTAATCTATTATCAGACAACAACCCTGCCTTATCAGTTACACTAGCACATGTACATTGTATGAGAGGAACTATGTCTAGAAGATTAAGCAGTTTTAAGAATTACATAAATTGAATTATTATTGTAATTAAAAGAATTGTATTCTACTGCTTGCCACTGACGTCATGTTTACGTCACAAGCGTTCTACCAATGGCAAATTTTTATGCAAATTATTACATCGAGATTCTGAGAAGCAAGGTCTAGCCTAAAAGGCTTAGAGAAAAGACAGCACTTCCCTTTTGAAATCCTTACCGTGTAGATCTCTTTCATAGTTACCAAAGACCTATTTGTAAAATTTCTTGTTCGATTTTAAATGTTCTATTTGTGAGCCGATATTTTTAGGCCAATCTATTTGTTATTTGTAAATTTCTGTTTTCATCAATCGATAAATTTAAAAGCTTAAAGTAAATTATCCCTTAATTAATTCGGTGAAGGAGATATTTAAATTAAAATTCCCCACGTGCTGAAACCAAAGCCTGGATTGCCGCCGATCAAACGATTTTTGATCTAAAGAAGAAAACCACGACTACCAAGGAATTTCACGTGAGTTATAAGTCATAAGGGGCCCCAATCTACGCTTCGAAAATATTTCAGTGCAGAAAACATAAATTTTTCTTCGTTAAATTATTGGCCACGCCGACAAGCGCTTTAGCATTTAAGAGCCTAGAATTTATTCATATTAAATTTATAAGAATTTGTAGTTGATTAGCTATCCTCCGCTGCCTGAACCACGACCCCGAACATTTTAAAAAATATTTTCTATAATTCATTTTTCACTATTTTTTCAAACTGTTAATTTTATCAATTGTAAAATTCTGTCGAATCACGCATGGTATCATGCAAGCACAAGAAAATTTTTAACTATTCTGTTAATGCCAAATTATTATCAACCTGTAAATCAAATTCTGAACCTGCACTGTATGATTGCATATTTTATTGTAATATATTTCAGTTTTGTTAATTCGCTTTCTGAGTTCGATTATTTCTTAAGCCTGTCAATTATTGTGTCTGATACGTTCTATATCATCAAGAACCGATCGAATACGATCATTGGAATAATTGAATCAAGCTGGATATTGGAACAGGTCTAAGTGGATGTAGCGAGTGGGGTCAGATCGAGATATTTATTCTTTGTCCTTACCTGCTCATACATCAGCTTTTATCTGTTACCTACCTCGACTTAGGAGCGAATGCATCAATTGTACAGCAGAGGCAGCCATAGATCATATAAATTCCTACAATAGAGCTTAAAACCCGACAAGACTCTGTTCTCGAAATATATTCTGAACGATATTTGGTTCAAACACCATATTTTTTAATCCTTCAGAACTTATTAGAGACGCAGTCCCGTAAATTAGCTACATCGGGATTTTTGCTCGACCTGTATGATTTTGTATGCTCATTCTTCACAGGTAATAATTTTAAGGTATCCGTATTCAGTGTTTAGCGTCCGCTACACTACCTATAAAAGTTTCATCATTATACAATCTGTCATTAGAAGAATCAAGGGTGAGCGAGCGTTTAGGCCTCCCGCGATTCCGACAATTGTATGAATCTTGTAGTGAATCAATCAGTCTGGTGTTCACTCAGCGTCCACACACGCATTGCAAAATTTATAGCCTCTACACCATTGACTCAGTACAAGATTCACCCTACATGTGTGAAGCCATCAAATACCGCTCCACATGATTTGCCGGCCCAACGTGAGGCATTTAGATTCAGCACTACATGATTTGGCAAATCTCTCTACATATGTGAGGCGTTAAAAAACAGCTTTACATGATTTGGCGCCCAACGTGGGGCATTGAAGAGGTGGATAATCGACTACGAGGATTATTTAGTTGCTCAGTATACTATAGCGCTGACAACGGGAAAATTTTTTGAAAAATTTATGGTTGTGAATTTTTTCGAATTTAATATTAACTGTTCACTGTTATATAAAATAACAAGAAGTACCATACCCAATTTTTGAACAGAAAAGAAATTTATCGATTGATGAATTTTTAGAGAAAAAATCGAACTCAGAATTTTATTATCGTGTTATTCGAAAATTGGTCATACTATAAGTCATAGGTATAAGAGATATCATAAGAAAGGTCATATTATTTGAAGAATATTAGGTCTATATTGAAACAATTTATAAAAATTTACAGAAAAGAGGATTGAAGTTATTTACATTTTTAAAAGTTTTTAAAACATAAAGAGGGAAGTAAAATTAAATCACGGATATATTGCGGAATAATTTAAGCAGAGTATCACTGCTTTTATATAAAATTTTGCGAAGAATACTAGCCCTATATATAATTGCGGCAAGAAATTATAAGAATAAAATATTTATAATAATAGTAATAATAAATTATAAGAGGCGTACCTGTATTACCGCATAAGTGTTCACTGTGTATCCTGTGTGTCCTTGTCATTTTTATGTTAACGATATTGCTAACTTGACTCATTTTATCACTGAACACATTGCTAAACCACTTTTTCTGTATTTCACTCACTACGAAGCTATAACAATTTCTATTGGATTTCTTATTAATTATTTTATATATCACATCAACACTTTCACGTTTTTTATTCACCACACACGTTCGTCGCATTATTCTCTCACAAACTATGGCAGGAAACGACCAGGTCAATCCAAGTCTGTCGGACACCGAGGACATCTCACCCGATTGTTCGCCGCCATCCGCATCTGCCACCGCATCTGCCGATTTCCATCCAAACGTACTGGATGATTTATCTTCGACGCAGGTGGAGGAGAGCTGCATCCTAGTGGAGGATCCATCGCAGCCCAAGAGCCAGAAGACGAAACATCGGGAGAGCATACGGACGACGACGCCCCAGAAACAGGAACCCCCATCTCTCGTACTGTCGCTCGGATAAAAAACCAGAAGATAACCGTTCGCCATACGCCCACTCCCGCACTGGATATGGACGCCCTCCTGAAAGCAATAGCCAAGATGAATGAACAAACAAAGGAAGAATTAAAAGAAGACAATAAACAAGCAAGGGAAGAATTAAAGAAGGAAATTCAAGAAATAAAAGAAGACAATAAACAAGCAAAGGAAGAATTAAAGAAGGAAATTCAAGAGGTAAAGAAAGACAACAAGCAAACCAATGAAGCAATAAACAAGCTGAATAAGGAAATTCAAGAAGCAAAGAAGACAAATGAACAGGGTTTGGAGAAATTGAGTCAGCGGATGGATGTAGCATTCCGTGACACAGATAAAACCATCAAAAAATTAGCTGAGTGTCTGGATAAATCAATTTTAGAAACAAATAACCGATTGGATAGGATATCTGAAGATATGCATATGGGAAAAATCAGCGTCGAAGTCAGCATTAAGAAACATATACATGTGGAGAAGGATACAATAAAGGTGGTTAAAGTCAAACAAGCAAGCGAACATAACACATGTATGGAAAACCAACCCACCGAGAATGTCAGGATTGAAGTCGCGCCGCACCCCGCAGAACGCCGAGAGGGACCAGCCGACATCACCCGCCAGGCCGAGGACGACATCCATCAGGTAGAGGGACAGCCCGTACCACCGCGCGCTGGACACCAGGAGTCCAAGGACGTTGCCCGCCGCGTAGAAGAGCAGCCTGGACCGCCGACCGCCCACATCACCGTCCATCCACTGAGGACAGCGCCTGCAACATATAAACCCAGCATTCCTGAAGATAGTCATCTAAACAATAGAAATGAAACAGAAACCCACAACAAATTGAAATCACAACTGAAAATAAAAACCTCTAAATCAAAACAACACACAAGTAAAATAGCAGCTCCACGGAAAAGAAAAATGGTCTCAAGAAAAATTTATCTACATTGCCGTCATGTTAGGCTAAAATCGTACATCAAGCTTCCTACCAGCATGCAAGAAAAATGAAGATAGTCTCAAGAAGGACCTACAATCACCGCAGTCATGTCCGGTTAAAATCAACAGACATTACACCGGCATGCAAAAAAGGAAAATATTGTTTAGAAGAACCCACAGACACCACCGGCATGTCAGGTTTAAAAAGATCAAACTGCATGTTACCGGCCGACAAAGAGGAAATACGTTTGTAATAAATGATCTACACCACCGGCACATTCGTTTTAAACCAAGTTTGATAAAACGGATAGTTGCAAATTGGAATGAAAACTTGAAACAAATACTGAAATCAATTTAGATGGGGGCTTAAGAAATCATTGTGAATTAACTGGAAACTACATTTGTGAATACACCAATTATTAAACACTTCATAATCACAGCCTACACATCGAATCATATCTTAGCAGAATGGCATCTTTCTACTGCAGCCTAATCAACATAACCTAAACTTCGCCGCATCTCAGCTAATAAGGAAATATTATTAATTCACTTCAAATGAAGAAAATCGAAATCAACTTTAATAACAGAAGAAATTAAAACTACGAAACAACCTTAAAAATTTACCAACCTAATCAAGCCATCCGCCTCATGCTACAATCATCACAGAAACAATCGCCTAGTTATATCCGCCCAACTGGAAAACAAAAACAAAAATTGTATTATCCACAGAAAATAATTATAAATTAGAAATAACATGAAATTAGTAGTGAATAGGAGGAAAGAAAATAAACAAAGTTTATTTGAAAAAATGTGTAAATCTAACCTCGAAATACAGAATCAATAGAAAAATCTATTCAGAACCAAAGCCTGTTCGATAATTTTCTTCGTCCCACCAACCAATGTGTGCGAAATCACAGAATAAATCATTATGAATCAAAGCAATATCGTTGTTAAATGTTATAATCTATTATTTAATGTGAAATTATAAATAAAAAACGCAACCAAAAATATATATTTATGTTAATTTGCACGAAATGCGCATGTTCTGTGTTATATGAATGTATCTCTAAAAAACTCCAAAGAAAATGAAATTCTTACCTTTAAATGTGAAATTTATTACTGTTGCATCAAAAGATCATGAATTGAAATTCAAATTGATAAATGTAAGACTTAATATTTGTAACCAACATTGATAAAAATCAAGAAAGCCATTTCAAGTGTAACCCTGTTTGTACGCAACGTACTAAGCGCAAATAAGAAATTGCTCGAGTCAAACGGTAGACGATTGTCAAGTCACCGAAGTAAAATCACACTCTCACCCAATTTATGTAAAAGCCAAACCAAAGAGTCGAAACCTGTAATAACTATGAAAAAATGATGAAAGTCTATATTTGTTGCAAATACTATTCAAATCTTAAGAAGTAATATGTGAAATTTTGTATATTTGTTATAGTTATGGGTCTGCTCATAAGCCACCCGTGAATGGAAGTTGTGGAGTTGTTTTAATGAAGGATCCAAAGAGACCTCATTAATTATTGTATTTCGATTGTATCCAATGGAAGGAACAATCAATTATTTATTTTCTCGTAGCCAAAAGTGCACGATATATTGTTTTTAGTGTTAAGTGTTGAGTTTTCGTAGAAGTAAGGAGATGAAATAGTGTATTCATCACAATATCGGATTTTTCAAATAGTCATTGTTTCGACTCGTCTCCCAATTACCTATTTAAAATATCCTGGGGGCTTTTGTGTGATGAATCTTTCAAATAGATCTCATGAAAAGAGAGAAAAATTGTGATTACCTTTTAAAATGAAAGAATTTGCTAAAGGAATAGTTAGCGACCGAGCGATAAAGCTTACTTATCAATAACTGTATATTTGATAAGAGTACCGTTCTGTACTGAATATTTTTCTAGGAAAATTATTCAATAAAATTATAATTATTTTGCAAATAAAGCACAAATTATTTATGAATCGCTCACTGATTTTGAGGTTACACTTTGTTTACTATCGATCAGATGTTTTTAAAACAGTTCGAACGCAGCTGACTGATTCAAAGTATTGTCAAATGTCACGCTGGCTTCACGTAAGATATAATACCATCTCTAAAAATCAAAACTATCCATAAAGGATCAAGAATTTCAAATAAAAAAAAATAAAATGTATGTGTTATCGTTGAAATTATTTATTATTTAAGAAATTATATTATATGTCAGGTCTTATTGTAACTAAATAGGTCATAGCATGAAATTATATTATTGATAAAATGGCAGAAATTAATTATAACAATCTCAAACCTAATAAAAATTGTATAAGAATATTAATTTATTAACGATTTAATTCAACTGAACCACATGGTAATTAAATCTCTTTGGCAGGTCTAAGCCAATCACAGTGCATAGAAATAGCACCAAGAAGGTGATCGTTTGAAAGCAACACATGTTAATCTATTATCAGACACCAACCCTGCCTTATCAGTTACACTAGCACATGTACATTGTATGAGAGGAACTATGTCTAGAAGATTAAGCAGTTTTAAGAATTACATAAATTAAATTATTATTGTAATTAAAGGAATTGTATTCTACTGCTTGCCACTGACGTCATGTTTACGTCACAAGCGTTCTACCAATGGCAAATTTTTATGCAAATTATTACATCGAGATTCTGAGAAGCAAGGTCTAGCCTAAAAGCTTAGAGAAAAGACAGCACTTCCCTTTTGAAATCCTCACCGTGCAGATCTCTTTTATAGTTACCAAAGACCTATTTGTGAAAATTTCTTGTTCGATTTTAAATGTTCTATTTGTGAGCCGATATTTTAGGCCAATTTATTTGTTATTTGTAAATTTCTGTTTTCATCAATCGATAAATTTAAAAGCTTAAAGTAAATTATCCCTTAATTAATTCGGTGAAGGAGATATTTAAATTAAAATTCCCCACGTGCTGAAACCGAAGCCTGGATTGCCGCCGATCAAACGATTTTTGATCTAAAGAAGAAAACCACGACCGCCAAGGAATTTCACGTGAGTTATAAGTCATAAGGGGCCCCAATCTACGCTTCGAAAATATTTCAGTGCAGAAAAACATAAATTTTTCTTCGTTAAATTATTGGCCACGCCGACAAGCGCTTTAGCATTTAAGAGCCTAGAATTTATTCATATTAATTTATAAGAATTTG
>NC_052512.1:587454-647454 GCF_014356525.2 Nilaparvata lugens | reverse complement strand
CTGTACTACTCATCGACCATATCCTACTGACTAGAGGAAAAAACTAATCGAAATTTTTCAGAACGATACCCATCCCTATTCAGTTCAGAACTTCTAACAACAAAATAGACTTCACTAACTTGAACTGTCTATGTACATTATACAATAAAATTCCAGAGGAACAGTCATATACTACTGTGAACATCAGAACCGACTGGTTCATGAAACATCACTTTAAATCAATACTTTCACTTACTATATAACTAATACTACAGATTTTTCAGGATCTATTCCCACTTATCACTCCACACAGCTCATCATGCCTGCCAACCCCGGGATTAAGTCAATAACTCGTTATTGTTTCATTTTCGACAAAAGAGAATGTTATATTGGGGATCATCTTTGAATTCTGAACAATTCCATTACCCTCAAAGCCATATTACTTTTTTCCACTCATGTCTAACACAATATCATCATAAGATGCGAAAAACAACTTTAAACAACTAAATGATTCTCACGAAATTCATTATACATTTACTAAAGACCCCCTGGGCTGAGGAACTCGCTCATAAAAAGTTGTGTTGATCTTTGAGATCCACATTATACAGAGTTGGTGAGAACTATCATGGAAACAGCTAAATGTATATTCTACAAGAGTATGATATTACAGTAGAAGGATCAATGTGGATCCTATTCGAATTGAAAAAGATACTTTCTGTCACATCAAAACTTTTTTCTGTCATAAGGATCCAATTTCATTTTTCCAAACAGGAAGGTGGTCATGTGATACATGTTTTCGATACAGAATTTTGAAGGAAAATTAATGGCAAATCCCGCAAATCTCAAACCTTTTCAATGATCCCATCATTCGAAGATACTAATAGATTATTCTTCTTCTTAGGGTGCCTATCTGGTTTGGATGTTGGTGACCATCAGTACAATTTTGACCCTGCTGGTTGCAATGGGAAAAACTCTGAGGATGATTTGTCATACCACTGCCTCAGGTTTGCCAGCCATAATGTTCTTCTTCTCACTTGGCCTCGCTTGCTGTTAATTTTGCCTTGGAGTATTTGCTGCAGCTTGTGTATCTCTTCTCATTCCACATAATGTGACCCAAGTACTATAACTTGCAACTTTTTACAGTGTTCATGATTTTCATCTTCTTATTCATGCAATGCAGGACCTCTACATTAGTGACCTTCTCTTTCCAACAGATCCGCAACATCTTCCTGTACGTCACATTTCAAAGGCCTCCAGCTACTTAGAAAGTTCTTGTGTGACTGTCCATGTTTCAACTCCATATAGCAACACAGTGAAGACATAAAATCTCAAGAAGTGGACCTTTGTGGCAAAAGTTGAGTTGTGATTCTTAAGTGAGGCATTCATTTTAATAAATATTACTCTTGCTTTTTCTATTTGTCACTTGATCTCTCATGCATTATCCCAATTTTCATTCATTATATTTCCCAAGTATGTGAAGTGCTTCACTCTTTCTATTCTTATGTTATCATGTCAAACATTTGAATGACAGTGATATGGATATCATTGAATTCTTCCTTACCAACTATTGAAAGTTTAGTCTTGTTGACATTCATTTCTAGTCCATATCTAGCACTTACTTGTACAACTTCGTTTAAAAGTGCCTACAGTCCTTCCGGTGTATCTGCAAAGATGATTGTATCATCTTGTCACAAAGTGAATTTTGTGATGAATGGAGAACTTTCATTCGGTATATGATTTAGTGAATTTCCTCTATTTTAGAAGAGGAATAGGGTCGGCAGTCGGATGTATTTTGTTAAGCTTAGAGTCAAGTGTATAAAAATCATCATCATTGGCAACAACCTTGTGAATTATCAGCAGCAGATTCATCTGAACCAGAAATTTCCAGATTTTGTTTACTGGTTTGAGCGTTCTGATATCTAGTATTGCAGCAGCAGCAGCCGTATCATCAAGCGATAGGCAACTACTGAGTTGAGTCGGTATCGTTCTTCATGAAATTTCTGGAAAGAAATATTGTTTACCGGCCTAATCTACTATAGGAATTAGCAGTATTGTCATCATGGATGCACCCTTAGTATCAGCATTAGTGGAATCATACCCTGTCACATGGCCGGTGGTGTGATCGTCTCCTGAGACTCCTATTGGTCGGTAATCTCTTTTCCTCCAGCCTCCTTTTTTCCACGGACCCTACTCTGCTTGGAGCAGACCTGGGTGAGAGTTAGTAGTTCGGTGATCGTTCTTGTCTATGGCGGCGTTCCGAGCGGCGCTCCCAATAGTGGTTTTCTAGAGGGATAATATTCTATTCTCTATTTATTGAATAGAATATTGTGAGTCGAATTACCAACTGTTTGAAGGTAGATTTTCCTGGGGGATTTTCTGTCCATGTAGATTGTACTTATAGTGCAGTTGTTGGTGGTTGAGCATGTGAACAGGTCGCAAATCTCCTCTCCTTATGAAATTCCCAGTACTGGTTTATTTCTAGGGGAATTATTCTATTTTTGTAAGTTAATGTAGAATATTGTAGGACAAGTTCCGGAAAACTTAAAGATATAACTTCCTTGAGAATTTCTTCTCTTGTTAGTTATTTCTCCTAAATTCGTATCACTGGGGGTGAACGAATTATCCTCGGTTTGAAAACCTGTGAGGGATCTTAAGTTTGTACAACAAACAAGTAAGTGGGAAATCTAACTAGGCTCTTTTTGGTTTGATCACGGTGAGTTCCACATCATTCGCGGATTGTAGAGGATTATTTGTGAGTACTTAATTTATAAGTGTCGACTCTGTCGCTTCACAATGTTTTCAAGTTTAATACAGGAATTGGGAATTGGTTCGTCATTCTCCATATCAGTATCCACGTCGATTCAGGTAATTGTATGTCAGGAATGGTAGTCCGTATATTTTTCCTACACTGTAATAAGGTGGCCTTCAGTTTAAAGAGTAATTTATCTCAATTGAATTTTTATTCTTGTAGGGAAATCCCTGTCCTTTTTAAGAATAGTTGTTTTTAATTAAATTTTATTCTGGTGGGAAAATCCCTGTCCTTTTTGAGAATAGTTTCCTCGATTAATTTTTATCCTTGTAGAGAAATAATTATCATTTCGAGTAAATTCTCCTTGCTCAATTTCCATATTGTAGAGTGGCCCCTGTATTTATTTCGCAAAGCAGTTTCAGATGGTGGGAAAATTCCAATCCTTCCCTTGAGAACTCAGGTGCAGCTTGAGTTCGTCCTGGTCGAAGTCATTCAGACTGCAACGACCTTTCTCTTCATCTCTTAATTTTTCCTACTCTAAAATCCTTCCAGCTCTCAGGTACAGCTTGAGAACTCCTTGTCGAAGTCCTTATACTAGGACATCATTTCTCTTACTTTTCTTAATTTTTCCTATTCTAAAATCCTTCCAGCTCTCAGGTACAGCTTGAGAACTTCCTTGTCAAAGTCCTTAGACTGCGACATCCTTTCTCTCTCTTTCTCTTAATTTTCCCTGTTCTAAAATCCTCCCTGATCAGTTCCAGATTCAAGATCATCCCAGTCGCGGGTTTTCAGACTCACGAATCCTCTCTAAAATTCCTTGAAACCTGTCTCCTTCAATAGCAAATGCTATTTGCTGGTTCCCCTGTGAAAAATTCACGAATTTTCCTGTGATCTCAGTTGCAAATTAGAGATCGATTTTGTTGTTGTCCTTAAACTAGCAATTACTTTGAAAAGCCCATTAAAATCTTTTCCTGGATTAGGAGTCTCTGACTCGATATTTTCCTTGTGGAAATCCTTGTAAATCCTCCCTTATCGTCTCATAATAGTTGACATACTGACTATTAATTTGAAAGCGTTTTGGACGATTGTGAGTGATTCCCATACCCTTAAGGGCTGTCACAGATTAGTCCATGTGGACACAGCTGCAAGGCTTTACATTTTTAATTATGTGAAATTTTGTATTCAATTTTTATGGTTGGCACACATGTCACTGCATTCTTATAGACATGGTCTATGATTGCACATGTGAAATTCTACCATATCTTGTTCCAGTAACTTTTAATTCAGTTTGAATTTTGTGCTTCACAAAAATAGAAGAATCCATGGACATTGATCAAGAGTAAGTACTTTTTTCCATATATGAATTCAATATTTGTTGTGATTATTGTCTGAATCTAACTGAAAACTCAGTTTCGGCAATTTTCTTCATTAGAGGTTATGTGTATAGTTGATTATTTTCTGATGTGTCCATTTGGACACGCTTGGCAGTGGGATGAGAAAAATGTGCAATTTTCAGTAATATTCGAAATTTTGAAAGGATTCTCATTCTATTGAATAGATATGTTTTTTCATGATTCATTTCGATAATTCCTTGAATTCAAATAATAAAATACCGTAAATTATTATATTATTTATCACAATAACAGGACTATGATTATCATTTTTTCACTATGACTAAATTCAAATACATCTACTTTTGTTGTGAAAATTTTATTCACTGCTTACCTTACATTATCCTCCTTTTTATACAATAAAAGTTTACTATTGGTACCATATGAGTACTTATTGTGAATATATTATATCACTGTTTCATCTATATAGTCATATTTTAAAAAAAACTGCAAACCAATTAGTGGTTTATTCATGAATTTCATATGAATATTATGCAATTTATAAACAAACAAATAAGCAATTTGTAAGGACGGTGACTGGAGTTTCACTAGAAGAGGCCCTGGATATTCTTCTTGACAGCTACGAACCAGCACCAGACTCCATCTTCATAACTCTTCCAGATCCAGGAATCATAACAGATGAAGATTCAGGTGATGAGGAAACAGGGGGATCCCAGGTAATCTGAATGCCTGACAATTGAATGCCCAGGCAGAAATAGTTCACAATGATGACAGAGAAACTGACCCTATTTTTCAAGGAATTCCTGTGTCAGCTCACAGGACATGGATAAGAGGAGATTTTGAATACACATTGTAACGTTATCCTTTTCCACTAACATGTGCCCTGCTTGGCTGCAGTTGGTAGAGCATGAATTATAACCTGAATTATAAACTGAATTAAAACCTGAATTATAGCATGAATTATAATATAACCCTTATTATGGTTCCTAGAATAATAATAATACCAATTCTTACTGGCTCGCCCAGGAGCTCTCGCAGTTCTCTGCTCTTGCTGGTTACTGACGTCGGCTGCTCCAACAGTCCACAATTTCTGTGACTGATTTGTTGAATTCTGCAAATGCAGATGCAATAATTTGAGTTGCTGCAACTTAATACTATGACTTTGAGATTCTTCAAATCAGATTTGCTGTTACTGGATAATTCATATAAATCTCTGGAATGTATTATTTCCAAAGGTTTGATAATCAATGCTGTATATCGCTGCTTTCCCCAACTTAATGGCTGGTAATCTTAATAATTTTTCAATACTGGTAACTAAATAGATTATACCGAAATTGGTCATGCATGGAGATAGGGAATAAATAAAGGATACACCATCAAATATTGACACAAATATATTACACCAAATATTAACGAATAAATAAATATATAGAGCAACAGGTATAAAAAATAAAATAAGAACAAATATATATATATATATATATATATATATATATATATATATATATATATTGAAAAAATATCACAGATAAATCACTTATTGGGTTTTGCTTTTAGCACGAAAAATTACCATGTGCTTCTTAAATCATCAATCATATGCATTTAAATTATGTGGCTCAGTTATTGACTTGCTGTCGCTTGTCAAATAAAATCTGATATACCTTCTTTCCAAATTGATATAAATAACCAATTATAAATTATAAATCTCAAATATCTTAATATGTATTTCTCAGGGCTAAAGGTTCGACCTCTGGTGGAAATTAGATAGATCAATTTATCCAGTGAACATGAGCTTCATTTATATCTTTATAATTTACCAAAAAAAAAAATGATTGAGTGAGCATATAAATTATAGCATCAAACTTTAAATATTATATCTGTGCATACTTGAACATGTAAATCTGATATATCATTCTTAATTGATAGGAATCCCTTATTATGTTTCAAGACTTGCGCAAGTTCGATATTAATTTCAATATTTGAATAACCTTTCGACGACCTAGCTTCATAGATCTTGTTTCACTCGAAGCACTAAGGGCGCACTTGATATATTTCTTGTTAACTATATAACTCAGGTGTTGAAATTCACAAGATGATGATGGCGATCCAAATTCTTCCGTCATCCCAGGTTTTCTGGTGGCTGAAGTTGTCCTCTCCAAGGGAATAATAAAATATCTGTATGACTCACACCTTAATACAGCCTCACTGAGTCTTATGAAATCAATTATTGAATTTAACTTAAACTTTTCAAATGTACAATCATCAACAAGGGGACTTGTGCTCTATAAAATTGGTGGCTGTTCCTGGTGACCCCTGGCAAGCAAGTGGGCTCTAATCTCCCCTATTCTCTACAATCATACTTCCATATTCCAAATTTGCATATTATTTAAATATTCAACTACTACACCATGACATAATAAAAATAGTCTGTCAATCTGCTAGGCCATTACATAAATGTTACACATTATATTTTATAATCACTCAAATTACATCTGGTACATGAACTGAGTAGTGATAACTTACAAATTCTTATCATTTATATAAATAATGAGGTTTATTTTTGAATTGACTCGCTTTTACCACCAGTCAGTTACTGCATTTTGATTAGCTTATCCCAAAATTACAAATGTATCCATGCACCTGATAGAATTTACACACTTCCTCAATATTTTTATTTATTTTACATATTTTGTACATGCTCATTTGACATAATAAATATTTTTAGGTTTAATAAATTGTTTTTTCTTTTACAATTACATGCCATGTGGTTACCAAATCCTCTGGTCACATCTTAAGTGAATGCTATTTGTTTACAACTAAATTCGCCATAGGTGTCTGGCCAAATTTCAAATTATACGGCTTGACTGATTATTTAGGTTGCCGACAGTAACCTAACCTCAAAAATTCTTTATTTTATAGCCTATAATTAAATAAATAGCAATAAAATTCTTTTCTATTTGGCTGTTCAAATTGTAGCCAGGATACCCGTTATTATCTAATCTCCCACTTGTTGATATAGCACCCGGCGATAACAAAGCAGCTATTTGCTAGAGACCTATAAAATCTTTTCATTTAGTGATTTTGCCAGTGATTCAAAATAATCTGTTATAACATTACCTAACTTTCATCACAGTAATTATGACAAATATCGTGATTTTTCTTTTGTACAACTGTTTGAGTTATTTTTCGATGAAGAACTAATTGAACATTTAGTTACTGAGTCTAATAAATATGCTGTTTTCATGAATTGTCATCATCCAAATATAACCGGGAATGAAGTAAAATGTTTCATAGGAATTCAATTTCAATTCAAGAAAATAATTTATTCCGCACAACATAATATTATTACAAAACATTGTACTATCTAACAATACAAAATGAAATACTAATGAAAACTATATGTTTTGCTTTAGAGGACAAAAACATAAAGCGAAATAAATATGGGCACACCTAGGCCCCTATTGGAGTGCACTTCTCTTAAAATAAATAAATTTAAAGACTAGAGTAGTAGGACCGCTATGCTCTACACATGAAATAAACTTTATTTATGTGAAAATAGTTAATAATAAATTTACCAGTGTTACGGTCTTCATAATGCGTATTATACAGGTCTTCATAATCTATTATAACAATTGTAATGTTATTGACTGAATTTCCATTGATTTTCATGGAAAAAATTAAGTTAAATGGAAAAAATAATATAGTAAAATAAATAAAATTATTCAAAAATGTTTTTAGAGGACAGCGAATAAAATTATGAAAACAGAAAGACAGGGAAAAAAACCACTGACTCAAGAATAAGATTATACTGCCTAATATTTATACTAATGTACAATCCTCAAAAAAGATTCACAGTCATCCAATGTGAACAGATAGAACTTCAAACTTTTAAGAAATATATTGAATGGGACTGAGGTATTAAATTTTCTTGAAATTAAATTAAACATTCTAGGTGCATTGAAAGAAAATGAATGTTGAAAAATTGTTAAATTAGATTGGGGAACTTGAACTAAAACCCGTCTGAAGTCATATCTGATATCCCGAGTAAGATTTGCATTGAGGCTTCTTAGAAAGAATAGCTTTAGTACTTTGAAAACATAGAGATTTCTGATTGGAAGTATCTTAAGCTGAAAAAACAGTGGCCAAGAATGATCAGTTCTGAGTGATCTGGTAATTATATGTATGAATGATTTTTGAAAAATAATTATGGGATTCAGTGTTGTGACATAGGTTCCACCCCACAAAACAATACCATAGCTCATACGAGAGTTAATAAGTGCATGGTAAGCATTCAATAATACACGTGTAGGACACAAATCACGTAGCATGTAAAAGCTCCTTATTCCTCTACAAAACTCCTTTTTCAATTTCGCCTCACAGGAATTTTGATATTGAGTGGTATAACACTGTTGCCAACAAGCAACTGTATTGGGATGAAAATGATGACACTTCTAGGAATGAACTAGTCAGTAATGCTATAAAAAGAAATAGGTTTGAACAAATTCTAAGGTTTCTGCATGTGGCTGATAACAATAATGTTGATGTGAATGACAAAATGTGGAAGCTACGCCCTTTAGTGCAGAGTCTCAAAGCTAAATTTTGGATAATTTTGTCCCAGAACAAAATCTCTCCTATGATGAGTCAATGGTAAAATATTATAAGTATAATAAAATTACCAATTCTGGGGCAAAAAATTTGTCCCAGAATTGGTAATTTTATTATACTTATAATATTTTACCATTGACTCATCATAGGAGGCAAAAAATTTGTCCCAGAATTGGTAATTTACAAAATTTTATTACCAATTCTGGGACAAAAATTTGTCCCAGAATTGGTAATTTACAAAATTTTACCACCAATTCTGGTAATTTACAAAATTTTACTACCAATTCTGAGACAAAAAAAAAACAAACAAAAAATAATCAAAAAAATTGAAAAAAGAAAATCTGGGGTGATTTGGCTCCAAGGCAGTTGTCCCAGAATTAGTGATTTGTTTTCAAGTTCAGTTGTCCCACAATTGTTAATTTGGTTACAAGGTCAGTTGTCTCAGAATTGGTAATTGGTTTGAAGGTCAGTTGTCCCACAATTTGTAATTTGGTTCCAAGGTCAGTTGTCTCAGAATTGATAATTTGGTTTCAAGGTCACCCATAGCATCTTAACCTGACCTAACTGTAAGGCGCCAAGACCCAACCCCTCACAACCCAAAAAAAAAAAATGCTGTTTTGATCTCAATAAAATAGTATATGTTCAAAAAAGTAGCAGCTGATTCTTATTCCTCAAATCCTCTTCACCCACATTTAATAATGTAAGAAAAAGTGATAATTCTATAGAATATACAAGGAGCTTGAATATCCAAACAGTAATGAGATATCCTCTGGTAGCATGTATGCTTTCAGATATGAATTCTAGAGTTTAATCAAATCATTGTATCACAAGGGATATCTTTTCCCAGTTATATTTCCCAGAACAGCATCCAATAGTATTCAGTCAGTCACTGTTCAGTTACTGTTCAATCACTGTTCAGTCACTGTTCAGTCAGTGTTCACTTACAGCTCGCTGGAAGCTGCAATGAGCTTGGATATAGTTGTTAAAGTATACATATTAAACAACAAGTAAATGGATATCCACTGTGGTGTAGTGGTGAGCACTTCTGCTTTCCATTCTAGAGGACTCGGGTTCGAATTATTCATAAGGCCCCAGGTTCAAATCTTCATTGTATATATGGAGATGTTTGGTTAAGGAATGTAGGTAGGTAGAGTGTGGGTGTAATCGTTTGTGACCATTACACCACGATGGATATCTTTTGTTGAAATATGACTCAACAGGAAAGTTTCCATGTTTCAACTGGTCTGTATGACTTCATATAATAGCCAAGTGATAAGGAAGTTGAATAATAACAAAAATGTGTAAGTATATAGTATTTATTAACAAATCTCAATTATTGAAAAGAATATACAAATGAAACAGCTTCTCTCCTCTTGTATAATCATCGGTCCTATGATACCTCTCAGCTGACTGCTCCTCATGCTCTCGAACTTTGCACGGTCCATCAGGTACATCACAAGAAAGATCATCATCATAGAATTTATAGGGTGTTCACATAATTCTGGAAACAACTGCCTTGTAAATGATTATTTCAAAAGCTGGATCACCCAATCTCCATCCCCAATCCTGAATCTCTCAACCCGATCAGTGCCTTCAACCAGTGAAAAGCCCGCAAATATAATCTTTTCCTTGCCCAATCCTAGCAGAGTCAGTTCTCAATGTGGTCTCCAACATTCAAATTCACACCAATAGTGTTCTTGTGTATCAAGAAAGTTCAGTACAATTTTCACATCCTTGTTCTTCCAGTCAGGCATCTGTTGGAGATCCAAAATGGTGACCATGCTGTGTCCCAGCTTGAAGAAAGTCTTCAACAACACCTGTGTGTCATCAAACAGCACACTAAACTTTTTTGCTCGACCTGTATGATTTTGTATGCTGTTCTATCACAGGTAATAGTTTTAAGATATCCATATTCAGTGTTTAGCAACTGCTACACTACTTTTAAAAATTTTCATCATTATAAAATCTGTCATAAGAAGAATCAAGGGCGAGCGAGTGTTTATGCCTCCCGCGATTCAGACGATTGTATCGAATCTTGTAGTGACTCAATGAGTCTGGTGTTCACTTAGCGTCCACGAACGCATTTTCAAAATTTCTAATCTCGATACTGGTGACTCAGTGCAAGATTCATTATACGTGTGTCAACCTAACCTTGGAGGCGATAGTAACTCCCCCAAGAAGAGCACCACAGTGGATATATAACTAATTGAGGCAGAGAATAGGCAACGTTATTCTTCTATCTTTATCTACTGTCATTATAACTTGGACCTCACTATAGATTAGTAGATTGGCAGAGACTGTCAGATTTAAACTGAATATTGGCTACATTTTTTCAGTGCATGTGATGCTGATGAGTTCAAGAATTTGTATAAAGTGGTTTCATATTTACTCTCTATCCCTGCCACTTCAGCATTTGTGAAATGGGTTTTTTCTGTGATGAATAAAAAGCGAAGAGATGAGAGGAGCAAAGCATCTTTGAATCTCATAAGAAATAATGAACTAATGATTTACTTATTTCAATTTGAATGTTGATTGCAAAGATGCTTTGCAACTCTTCACCAGTAGCAACTATTATTGATGATGGCCAAAAGCAATAAGAAATATATTGTCAAGAATAACTAATTGATTTTTTATTAAATTCAAAATTCATTATTGAACTCATTTTGTATTCCATTATATCTATGTATTGTATTCTGGATATCCATTCAAAATTACTTTATTTGTATGTTCTACTTATAAGAGTTATTAAAAACATGAAGCTTCCTTTATTTATTTTTTCCAGGAGCACATTCAAGCTCTAAAATGAAAAAATACTACTCAATGATCAGCCTTGTTGAGCACTTGATAGAAGAAAACCATAGATATATTGATATGAATGCTAATATGAAGATTTTTAACTTTGGAAGCAAAAGCAGTAAATTAAATTAATGTAGAAGAAGATTTCATATCTACACTACAGCAAAATTAAATAGTAATAAACTAATAATATCATCCAATTCGATTTAAATGATCCCATTTTTGATAGAATTATGCAAACCAATAAATAGAAAATAATATGGAGGATAGTCTTATATGTACATGAATTAGTCAAAACTTATTTACTTATTTCTTCATTTGAACTTGAAAATGGCTAAAATAAGCTGAAACCGGCCGTTCTTTTAAAATATTTTAAATATTTCATATAGGCTAAATAAAGGGTGCTTTATGTTTTCAATAGATCATTTAAAATTGTATTTTGAGAAGTACACATATCTTTGGCCAGAGGGGTGCAATTTTTTTGCATTAGATTTCTTAATCTCGTGTTCATCAAATTATTTTGCAATAGCCTAGATATGATTGAATTGTTGAAGAGTAACAATATTATGCATTTTTTCAAGGCGTATAACTTACATTTTGAATTTAGAAGACCAACTCTCTAGAACTTTTTGGATTAAATAAAATAGATTATATGTTTTCTCATGATACTATATTATACAATTCTTCTTTATGAGCGTGTGCTTTGTAACAATTGATTTAATTTATCTTTTTAATGATTTATGATTATTTTTGTCATACCAGTATGTAATCAATAACTTTCCAAGGTATCATATTCTTATTTTGATAAATCGAATTATTCGTGAATTAGTCATTATTAATAGAGTGATTATAATGGATTCTAATAGTAATCAGTGATATTTATTTTTTTTATTTACTCATGTCAATAATGTGTATTTTTGTGAGTATATAAGAATGCCACAAAGAACTATGCTGACTTTTTAAATATATAGGTAAAAATGACATTTACTTTATTTAAACATAATGTACTATATATTTTAGGCCTGTGTTTACCAATGTACTTCATTTTTCTTTGAAAAGGTGGCAACCCTAGTTACAAATATTCAAATACTCAAATCCAAAAGAATAGTCAATTATAAATTAACTTAATTTATCTATGGCTATATCAACAACGTGCTAACATTGAAGATGCTTGACTATTGATCAGTTACTTAATCTCTGTGTCTCATGGTTTCGAATAGGTAGAATGCCTCCTCTAAAAGGGATTTTTAAACTTGAATAAATTTGAGAGACTTTAATTTAATTTGAAAATAGGAATTACAATGATTAAACTGGACTGGTCAAAAAGAAACAATGGGTGGCTCAAGCTTAATAATGAATTGGGGACTCACCAGCTACACGTACAACCTCACAGTTGTCCACTACATCCTCCCATGGCCGCTGCTTCTGGGTCTTCTTCAGGTTATGGTTGGAATTAGAATCATCGGCTAGGGTTCCCGAAGCAATCAAGAACCTCGTATTTGTCGTCATCGCTGAACAACAGCTAACCCCCACTCAACAGAAATTGCCAAAATGCTACGGATATCGTACGATATTGGAAAAATTTGGAACAAGAGTCAGTGACCACAGAATTTGACATGTGATTGCACAAAAAGTCCATTGTGACAGGCTTTTAAGAATACAAATGTAATTATGGACTGCTGGCTAAGCAGAGCATTGCCCAAAATTTTAAATTCTTAAGATAAAATTCTCTAATCAAATAGCCAAGCTACATTGTCTAATTCAATGAAGGAGTTTCATCGAGGTAGAATTAGTTCATAGTTATCCAATACTGCTCATTCAGCGACTATGCAAAATCATATGATAAATTCAGAGAGGTTTGTTCTATTGCGAAACAATTTTCCTATAGCAGTCTATGAATTTTCTTTCGGCCGGTAGCACCATATTTATATGGCACAATAAGTCAGCAGTAGCTACAATTGGAATTAATACCATACATTCTTAAATGCTAAGGAGCTTTTTTCTTATTTAATCTAAAATACCTTAATTGTAACCATCACATATATTACACAATGTTCATGAAGGGCTGCAGTGCAGCTTCAAGGAAAGATTGATGAGGAGTCATAGATGCTCATCTATACAAAAATTGCAGATCTCACCAATTATGTACATCAACCGATTGATTTTACGGTGGTTAAGTGATTTTGAAGGCAAGGACATAGCTAATTCTGCCGAGTGAGTACTTAATTGGCCAGGAGGTGAGGATCCGCTTGCTCTGCAGCATGAAGGAGGAGGAGGATGTACTGCACTATATTGTCAGATGCCCTGTCCTCACTGATATCCAGAGAAGGCATTTTCAGAAGAGTATCACATCTGAATGGGCAGGACTGGCAGGCAGTGAGCTGCTATTGCAAGGATGCCTGGCAGTATGGGTACTTCGTGGTTCAGCGATATAATTTCCAATTTATATTGTGACGATTCGTTTTAGTAGCTACTTAAAAAACTAGTTCTTTGAATCATATTATGAAAATCAAGGCAGAGGCAGCAAACAATCTTAAAATGTAATAATTATCAACCTTACCGTTAACTGGTAACAATCTCAAATTGAATCATTCTCTTCCGTAAACCAATTGAGTTCTATTACTTATTATTATTTTCTATTGATTATAAAATTATTATATTAAAATCACATTTGTAGGTTAAGAGAATGTTGTGGTAAACCTAACCTAAAACGTTTGAATGCTTAGAACACTAGTATAGAGTTGAGATCAATCAGACCTGCGTATTGTATAATAAATGTGATGGCATGTTTATTTGTGAATTATTATTTTTCGTTATTGTGTAGGAAGGAGAAAAGGAATCTATAATAATAATAATCTAATCAAAATTATTAGCACAATAAATGAGTTCATTTTTGAAAAACAAATCATAAAAAAGATACGGTAGTATAATAGCAGAAAGATGTACAATAATAGCAAAAAGTTACAAATACTCTTTGTATGTAAGTCTACATTGACAACGGTATTATTTAATTTAATTACATTTATTGTTTGATATCAACAAATAAATATTAAATAGAAGCGATCTTACTAGATTTATTCCTCTTTGCACAAACAACCAATCAGAGGACAAAGAAAGGGATATCAAAATTTGAATTGTTGAGATGCAATACAGAATGTCGAGATCTCTGTTATTGTAATTTTATGTATTATTATAATTCACCTACACTGTTGGAATTGAACTGTATTTTGAAATGATTGAATCATATTTATGTTTTAATGTATTATTTGTCTTGTAAGCCAGGAATTGAATGTAAACAAAGGAACCATTTTTCATAAAAATATGACGTGTGCACTACTCACTCAGCTACAACCAATAGTAATATTGATTTAGGCAATTAGAAACAGAGAGATTCAAAGAATTGTAAGCTTAATTTGTGGAAGGAGACTTCTTCTCTAGCTCTGACCTTGCCCCAGTCACACCTTCTGAGTGAACTTGCATTTTGTTGAAAAATTTTACGTAAATTGTTTCTTAATTGTTAATTGTTGAATTTAAATGTTTATTGTAAAGTTCCTTGTGTTTGTAAAAATAATAATTATCGTAAAATACCCGATTGGATCTACATGAATCGCCGAGTAACGCGTTCTACTTGGAGGCCAGAAAATCCAGCATATGGCAGAAGAATAATTATTGCGAACCAAGGAAAGAGGAAAACAGAGTCGCGTGAGTTGTTCTACTAGTAGATATTATTGGGCCCCATCTACGATTCATGAGTGATATAAATTCTAGTGAAAATCAATGGTCATGACCAGACTGCAATCAGAGGGAAAATCCAACGTAATATACATTATAATAATCATCATTAATTAATTAATTTATAATCTGTCTATCAATCAAGCTATTTCAAAGCAAAACTCACAACCCTGTAATTATCATTTTCTTATTTTGGTTTTTTGTTTCACAACTCCAAATTTATAATTATCCTTTTTTTGTGTGTCCTCCATGGAGCTAGCCTGTCACAATATGTACCTACTTTTGTGAATGCATAATACTTATATATTGAGGATCGATCTTTGCTCTGGAGCACAAAAGAATAAAAAAATACCACGAAAGAAGAAATTGGAATAACATTTATACAGAAATGTTCTATCTAGTCACAGTAAATTGAGATTGATTCTCAGAGGAATGCAAATATTCCCTCACAAAGGCCCAGTTGCACAAAAGCTGGTTAAATTTTAATCCTGATTTACTTCACATGAACCAAATCAGAAAAGATCATTTCAAAAAGATAGATGTACTGGAATTGATCAGGGTTGAGAATAACCCAGCTTTTTTGCAACCGGCACTAAGTACCTGATTGAATTATTACAAAGGTTCAACAGCTGAGTCATAATTTTGACACAGTCCTACACACAAGAACTCACTTCCATCATCAACAGACGACAAAATAATTATTATCAGCTGTTTTCCAAGGTTGAATAATAATTATCCTTTTGATGTCCTTCAGTGAGTTTTCCCAGGGATGAGACCTGGTGCAATCAAAATTTATATTAAAAAACCTACCATGTTCTGGATTCGTGAGAACTGTTAGAGCCGATTTGAGATCCGGTGAAATACAAAGATACAAATATATAAACATCTGAACATCTAAACATAATTATAAAGAGAAGTTGCTCGTTTAATAGTATAGGATTCCTCCTTTATTTGTATGATCATTTGCTATCTCCAATCAGCTCCCCCAGACGTCATGGAACCATGCCATGGGATGAAAATGCCAACAATTATTTGCTTTGTGTACTGATTTTTTGTGGAATAATTGAATAAAGGTCATCCATTATCATCTATAATAATAATTCATAATGCAAATCCTCCCACTGTTCATGCAGTCAGCCTGTTGAACATCCATTCTGTCAATGTGTGAGTACAACCATGATAATAACCAATAGTAATTTTGTCAACTGGCAAGATTCATTGTGATGAGTTACTTTCCCTCTGTTGATGAATCATACATTTGAGAACAAGACACTCACCTGCCATATAGGCATCACTGATTGCCTTCAGTTTTGTAGCCGAACTTGTGCATAAGATGGACATGTAAGTCCAATCATCAGTACTTTCTCCCTTAGACAATGAGTCATGTATTTCATATGCTAAGTAATCTGGCAATGTATAGAAAAACTGAGATAACAAGTTTCGAGTATTACTATGCTCGTCACCAGTTAAAAATGAATTGACAGCTGTGGATATATTCTGAAAAAAATCAATCAAACTGAATGTAAATTGCAAATTGTAAAATGAAAATTGATAATTGTGAATTATAAATTATAAATTGTAAATTATAAATTATAAATTATAAATTGTAAATTATAAATTATAAATTATAAATTATAAATTTTAAATTATAAATTATAATTACAAATTATAAATTATAAATTATAAATTATAAATTACAAATTATAAATTATAAATTATAAAATATAAAATATAAATTATAAATTATAAATTATAAATTATAAATTATAAATTATAAATTATAAATTATAAATTATAAATTATAAAATATAAAAAAATATAAATTATAAATTATAAAATATAAATTATAAATATTATAATTATAAATTATAAATTTAAATTATAAATTATAAATTATAAAATATAAATTATAATTATAAATTATAATTATAAATTATAAAATATAAATCACAATAAAAAATAAAAAAAATTTAATTGTGAAATGTTAACTGTAAATTCCAAATATGAATTGTTAATTGTAAAAAAAAATGTGAATTGTAAACATTGTAAACTATCAGGAACCCATGCTTCGCGATGATCTATTTTTAGAATTGATAATCTGAAAACTTGACGTAATGAAATCTTGAAGAATTGAAAAGCCTATAACAATCCTTGGTTTAAGAATCTAGCCGGTATGCAAAATTTCAAGTTATTAGTCCAGTAGTTCAGATGTGATGATGTGTCAAACATAATTTTCCTATCCCGTACGTGTATAAGCTAACTCTTCATTTCATTATAGATATGGTTAATGACTGCAAGAGATAGGAGTGTGGAACAGAATATTTGTGAAACTATAATAGCGCCAGAAGTGTCTCAAACACAATAGTAGGTACCACATGAACTTTTTTAAAGTGATTTGAAAAAATAAATGTTAAAACAACAGAACTGAAAGTGGTAACCTTATCATTCTACCTCCATTTAGAGAGGCTTTTGTTTGAGCTGAATGAAATCTTCTATCTTCTATATACAGGGTGTCCCACCAAGGTTGTATTAGCCGTTAACCATAGATTCTACTCAACATTCTAGACAAAAAATGTCAAGTAAACTTGTTTCCTATCGACCTTAGTTTTCGAGATATATAGATTTTTCAATATTTACAGAATATGCCCACTATATAGTCAATAAATAGGTCATAAATATAGTCAATATATAGGTCAATAAATAGTCAATAACTCGAAAACTACAAGTCGAATTTCGATTCCAAGGGTATTGTTGGAAAGAGAATAACATTTCAAACAAGATTAATGTGATTTTATTTGTTGTTAGATATTTTGTAGTTTTTTATTGGACTTCAACTTAAAGAATGCTATTCTACAAATTCAAAGTCAAATTTCAAACGGTTTTTTCTCGATTCTTCTCCGGGTAATTATAGTGGTTTCAATATTTCAAAAATTTCTCCATTTCATAAGCTTTTGAATAAGTATAAATTCCTGAAGGTAAGCTCCATGATAAAGTGTTCAAACTGCTAATATCTGGAATGAACACCTTCAAAAGAGGAAATTCACGAACAGCATGCATCAAGTGGTGATCTAAGGGTGAAATCACCTGATTCTTCTGACAATATTCAGAAGTTCGAATCAGCATTTTAACATTCTTCAATGATATGACTTTTTCAATAACTTGCATTATTTCCTGTACCATAAATCCTGAATGAAATAACGAAAAGAGTGTATGTTTCAGCCTATTCCAGCCTATAGTTTGCAGTGTGCTTTCCAGTTAATTGGCATAATTGATAGGTACCAACTTGGCTAGTGAAGAAGTGTTCGCGTTCTTTATCATGAAATTCACTTTGATTGAGTACTTGAACATGTTATTAGTGAAGAGAGAATTGGATGCAATCCAAAAAGGCAGAGAGAGTATACAGCAGACGTTTTCCTGACTGAAAACACCCATCTCATAACACATTTCTAAGATTGACAGATGTCAATAAGGTGAGGGTCTAGGATCAGTTTCAAGGTACGAGAGACTCATCTTAATTTCTGTTGCTTCTGAGAAACTTATTCTGGAGTATCTCGAGCAGATCCTTGATCCAGCATCCGGCGGGCAGCTGGGATGTTGGATGTTTCAAGAATGATAGTCAAAAAATATTGTAGAAGAATAACTTTCGACCATTCCATTATACCCCAGTTCAAGAGTTGAATGAACCTGTTTCTTGGATGCATTTTCACCTTTGGATCTCAGCACAAGATTGTTTTTCAAACATTTTATCGACAGATCAGAGATAAAAGTACGTTCACATGAACTGATGCTGTAAATTTCCACAATACACATGGACCTTTCATTCTCCCTGCGAGAATAAATGCTGAAGTGTTTATGGACTTTCTGGTCAATGAGCTTCACAAATTTATGGAAGATGTGCCTCTCAATTTGAGGCAGAATATGTGGCTCCAGTTGAATGGCTGCCTCCCTTATTATGCTAGAAACGTCCGTGGGTGGCTTGATAACATAAATTATGCTTGGCGGTGGATTGGCCAAGGTGGACCCCTAAGTTGTGGTCACCACGCTCGCCTGATCTTACTCCAATAGACTTCTACTTTTCGGGGGGTTGTGAAAAGTAAAGTTTACAGAGAACCTGTAGAGACCAGGAGGAACTGATTCTCAGAATTCGATTCACATTTAAAGTAATGAAGACATGGCCCAACGAAGTGAGACTGGCAACTCAAAGCAGTAGATGTAAGTGGGAAATTGGGAAGCTTTTCACGACTTTTCTTCCCTCCCACCGCCCCACACAACTATTCTGTGTACCCCCACCTCCCCCGCTAGCGCCCCATCGCCCCGCTCCACCACCGCCCCTGCCGCACCACCCCTCCCCATAGAAGGAGAAGATGATGATACTCTTTCTCACTCACTCTCTCTTTCTATCTATCACTCTCTCTTTCTCACACTCTCTCTCTCTCCAGTCATGCTCTATTTCATTTATAGTCTCTCTCCCTCACTCTCTCTCTACAGTCATGCTCTATTTCATTTATAGTCTCTCTCTCTCTCCCACTCACTCTCTCTCTTTTTGAACTAGTTTTTTAAATAGTGAAGGGAGCCGAACTGTCAAGGCATACAGAATGCACTCGAATCGAGAGACTTTTTCATTCAGATTAAGTTTTATCAGTATGTGATGATAAAACAGAAGTTTTAATCACATCTAAACAAGATTATTGTTTCAGACCAGAGTTTATGCTACTTGAATTATCCTTATCTAGTACTGATAAATTACTCATTGGTATCTGTTATCGCCCACCAAAAATAGGTCATTTTACAGATTTCGAAAATGCCTTGCTTTCTCTTATGCCTTGTTATAACCGTATACTAGATATGGGGGATATGAACACCGACTTGAATATGACAAATCATAGCTTTGACTACTTTCAACTGACCACTATTTTTCAATGCCTAAACATGACTATTTCACATCTCGATCCAACTCATCATACTAACGAATCAGACACACTCATTGACCTTCTCATTGTTAGTGATCCCAACTAGGTTGTTCAAGCAGGCCAAATCCCAGTCCCAGCTATTTTTAGACATGATTTGATCTACTGTGTACTTTCCCATAAAATACCCAAGCCACAACAGATTATTATCATTTATAGAGACTTCAAAAACTTTGATGAAGCCGCCTTCCTGACTGATGTGGCTCAGACTACATGGCTTGAAATTAAAGCGTTATTCTCAGTTGATGACATGGTCGAGACTTTCAAGAATTGGACTCTGACTTTGTATGACATATGCACCTTATGTGACAAGGAGGATAATAGAAACGACGAGTACCGTGGATGACCGAAAACATACTTAAGATGATGGGACATAGAGACAAAGCACATAGAAAATTAAAAAAAACATTTGACTTGGACAGTTTGATTGAGTATAGGAGCCTTAGAAATAGAGTTAAACAGGAATCACGGAACTCAAAGATTAGGTACTTGAACTCGTTCATGACAAACAATAGACAAGACTCTAAATCACTTTGGCAGGGAATAAAAGAATTCGGGCTTGGCAAACAGAAATCTAATCCCCAAATGACTTACCATCAAACAATAAAAATGACCATTTCGTTTCACACTCTAAGCAATGCTTAGATATTATACTATTTTTTTAATAAAGGCAGTCAATCAATCAATCAACGCGACTAAGTTGTCATTGCTAATCATATCGATGATCTTGAAGGTTACAAACTTAGATTTACCAATTACTGATCAATTCATTTCCATCCAATATCAGAAGAAGACACTCCCAAAGCAATTCAACATATTCATAATAATGCTATGGATGTAGATAAAATTCATATAAAATTTATCAAGAAGATGTTATTTCTGTTTTCCAACCATTACATACATTTCCAACAAGTCACTTGAAGAAGGCAATTTTCCTGAAAACTGGAAGTTTGCTCTGGTTCGCCCTCTAAATAAATCCATCACCCAATAGAGTTGAGGATTTTAGACCATCAGTATTCTACCTGCATTGTCCAAAGTACTAGAAAGACTCATTCATGCTCAAGTTGTAAAATTTCTAGACAACAATAGTAAGCTTCATAACTCTCATCAGGCTTCAGAAATTCCATTCAACTGAGACAGCTCTGCTTCGAGTCACTGATGATATAAGGTTAGCTATGGACCAAAGAAAATGCACCATCCTCATCCTATTTGATTTTTCTAAAGCATTCGAAACTGTTGATTTAAGCTATCCATAACAAAAATAATGAAACAGTTGGAATAATACATTAGCATACCAATTTGATAGTTGAATGGACAAAGAAAAATGGCCTTAACCCTCTGTCAGTGCAGCCAGCCTCAGAGGCCAACCAACAATATAATTTCCCTCTTTACTTCATACAGTCGGCCGAGCGCCCACAACTCCATTTTTTCTATCGACCTCACAACATGCCAGCCTCAGTCAGTCGCCAACTTTTGCATAGTTCGTGTTATTTCAACATGGCTCCACAGGCCACATGCGTCTGATTATGTCATACACACAAGATGCTGGCCAATGGTTATTTTTTTATGCCTACCTGAATGTTGAATGTTGTGCATCAATGCACAAGTGATCTTGATTGGAAATCAACTTGAACCTCTGAAAAGGAGATTATTTCTAAAAACTTTGTCTCATCAGCTTGTGATGGGACAATTAGCCTGGCGAAGTCTCAATACAAGTGGAATGCCAATTTAATTGCAAACTTACTTGAAAAGGTCTTTGCCCAATGAACTTGAAATATTGACACCCCCCCCCTAATGACCAACAATACCTCCCAAAAGAAGAAAGTGTGGAATATCAGTGACTGAATATCAGGAGAATGACAAATTAGAATAAAAATGACAGATGAGGATGACAAATTAGGCCACTGTGCCAAACCTGTTTGACTGCAGCTAATTTGGGAGCCTCAATATCACAATGACTACTTATTGAAGATCAGTTCCAATAATTTCAAAAAATAGCCTAGATTGCTAGAAAAATTATTTTTTTATTTTACAATTGATAATTTTCATTTTCGAGTTTAACCATACTATTAGTGTTCAAAAATCATTTTTTTTGTAATATGTTTGGTATAATTACTCAGAATAGATCCTACCAATCATTACCCCATTAGTATTTTGTATTTTAATTGATCTATAATATCATAATATGAAGGTGGCCTCTCAGGCCGGGTGCGCCCCATTTTGGTTCGGCCATAGGTGCGCCTGATGGAGGGTTAAGCTTAATCCCATCAAAACACAACCCATTATAATTGGAAATTCTCGTCTATAAACAATATTGACCTTGAATCGATTCACAAAATCAGTGTAGTTGGTAATGACATTCCTTACTGTAGCTCAGTTGGAAATTTAGGCATTTTTATGGATAATACTCTTGACTGGTCAGAACAGTGAACAAAACTTGTAGAAAGGTATTCTCAGCCATGCGTTGAAGAAAATTCACGATATTCTCCCTAGAAACATCAAATTATTATTGGTTCAATCTCTCATCTTCCCACATTTACTGTATTGTAATTCTGTTCTAAAAGAAGTATAAACGAACTGTATTATTCATCTAATAAGTTGGATAAATCAGCAATATACAGTATCATTGAATCTTCAGAAATAATACATTCTCAAGATTTATCTAAATGGTTTGATCCATTCACTGAAATCAAATTAACTGAAATACGAGGTCATAGCATTAAGTCGAAGCAGTATTGCAGTCTCTTCATCATCTATAATTGCGGGACCAGTCAATCCATTGGTAAAGATTGTCGATTGACAAAGCAGCAGCAGTTTGCAGCAATTGATAGCAGAACTTGGTATAAGCTCATCAAAGAGCTAGTAAAATTGTATGGTATTTTTATCACAGCAAGTGCCAAAATGTCAAAAATATTCAAATATCTCATGTTCTACCAACAGACTGCCAGCTGGGCACATGTAACCCCAAAAAGGACGTTACACAACATGCCACAACCAACGTGAGGCTTATATATTATATGTAGGTCAATTACAGCTTTACATAACATGGCGCCCAACGTGAGGCCAGTGATGAGAACAGAGCATCTACAGTTATATTATTGAATAAATTGAGACTGTATGTTGCTGATATTTAAAGAACAAGTCAATATAGTGAGCAAGATTTGTCATGAATGTGGCAAAGGGGAATTCCCCCTTTATAATTTGAAATAATTTATTTATGCAGCAAGCAAGTAGGTCATTCATTGTTTTTTATGTTATTATTATTTGTGTTATTTTTATGGGCCCTTATTTCATGGATGTTTTATGTATTTTAATGGTTGTTATTTTTTGGTGATATTAATGAGGTGATCACTTTGTACCGTTGTCCTTCATTATCTATGAATAACTTCATAACAAGTCTGGATAATCATGTGAAATCTTTAAAGAATCAATGTAATATTGTAATCATTGGTGATAAATATTTTAGATAATACTAATCTTACTAATGAATATCTAAGTGTTATGCATTCGAATGGGTATAAATCCTACATAAATAAACCCACAAGATTACATAATTGTATAGATCATGCATTTTTAAAACAAGATACTGTCAATGATGGTGAGGTTGTTGGTGCAATACTAAAAACATCCATAACCAACCATTATTCTACTTCTCTACGTATTAATAAAGCCAAGCAAAGAAAAAACCCAGTCCTATAAGTGATGGCACTAAATTGAATTTGTCCAGTATCATTTCCAATATAGAGAATGAAACATGGGAAGAAATTTACAGTAGTACTGATGATATTGATTCCCTGATTGACACATTCATTAACAGGTTGACTTACTATATCAAGAAGCATTCTTTCATTGTCAAAATTCCCCACAAAATGGGACCATTGGAAAAATGGATTACTAAGAGTTTGGTCGAATCTATGAGAAAGAGAGACAATATGTATAGGAAACTCAGTAAACAAACTTTCATAGTATATAGCATATCAAAATGTATTAAATAATATACAATGAAAAAAGCTAATCAGATTATTTCAAGCTGAAACTGGAAAATAGTAAAAACAACTCTAGAAAGGCATTAGATTGTATTAATGAAATGCTTGATATAGATAAAAACACATTCAGCCAAATATAGATCAAGATATATTGAATGATCATTTGACGAGAATTGGTGAAAAATGTGTGAGTCAAATCCTGGATGATATCCATAGTATTGAAATACCTGACTAATTATCCTCAAGTCCTAATAGCAGCATTTTTCCAACCCAACTAGCAGCACTGAAATACTTGATGTGATAAAATCTTTGATAAGCAATGCAGCAACAGGTGTTGATGGTATGTATGTATGTCAGGGGTGTTCTTGAGAAAAATTTCTCAGTCCATAGTTAAACTGTTTGAATATATAATTATGAATGTTTTCTATCAGGCTACTTCCCGAAAAGGTTCAAAATTTCGAAAGTGATAGCTCTTCACAAAGCTGATGATCATACACAACCCGGAAATTATAGACCTATAAGTCTTTTAAGTAGTTTTCCAAAATATTTGAAAAATTGATCAAAATTAGATTGGTTTATTTCCTAGATAAAATGAAATTCATTCATAGTAATCAATATGGGTTTCAATCTGGTAAGTCAACCACTGATGCTGTTCTCCACTTAACTAACATCATAACTAACAATTTCAAATCCAAGCATAAAACACTATCAGTTTTTTTAGACTTTGCAAAAGCGTTTGATTCCATACCACACAAAAATACTATTGCAAAAACTACATAATTGTGGAGTTAGGGGCATGGCAAACGATCTTTTTGCGAGTTATCTTATGAATCGCTCTCAATATTTGACAATTAATGGTAAAAAAAGTTTGAAAAATCTTTCTGTATTTGGTCTTCCTCAAGGCACAGTCCTTTTACCATTGCTCTTTTTGATTTATGTTAATGACCTTTTGAATCTGAAAATACCTAACTGCAGACTAATTTCGTTTGATGATGACACGGCTCTTGTTTTTTCTGGTGTGTCATGGGGGAATGTATATAACGATGCAAATGGGTGCTTGAGAATTGTAAAATCATGGTTTGATAGACATGTACTCACCATGAACCTGAAGAAGACAATAATAAATTCAGTTACACTAGATTGATCATTAATGGTTAGTGACTGGGTTCTATTACTCAGATAGCTTTGAACAATTTCATTAAGCGAGACTCCTCTGAAACCATAGGACTCTAGTTTATTGAACAAAACATTATGAGTTATTGTATCAAAACCTTATCCAGGAAGATCACAATAGTTTTCTTATTGGAGTTTATTTTAAAAGATGAAGTATTGATGAATTCTATTAGAGTGTCACATGTACTTCCACCATTTTGGAAACCAAATTGTTTCTTGTTGACTATTCTGTTGAGATTCGAGAAAGAAACAACTCTTGACTTTATTAGTTTCTCCATCATTTTAGCAAGGTTGCTGGTAAGACTAATCGGTCTATAATTACCAGGATTAGTCGGGTCACCTTGTTTGAACAGAGGTTTTATTTTGGCTGATTTTAGGTGCTCGGGAAAATATCCCTCCTTGAAGCATCTATTAAAAATCTGGTGTGGCGCACTCACACAACTTTCCTTGTCGTTATGAAAATTGATCACCTGACGCAAGTGTTCCCGCGCATCTCAAGTCTATTATTTAAAGATTTGAGCCAGCTGGTGACAGGGAAATAATGCTGGAGACACACGAGGTCTGCTATCTCTTCATAGTGAATCATTTAATAGAATCAACAGTTGCCAACAGTTTGCAATTGGATAATCACATTTTCTCGAATCTCGAGCTTATTTTTAATTCTAGGTGAAAATTGTTACTGAAAATTATTGTAGGGATTCTCATGCTCAATCTATTCCCCTCGAATTTTTTTTTAAATTGTATCTGAAGCCTGATAATTGAGAATCTAAAATCAATCTTTGCATAGATGGGGCGGAGCTCCTGAAATTTCAACAGATATGGGACTTATGGCAGTTGATAGAGCTTATCGATGACTATTTCAGGTATACTTTGATGAAAATCGTTGGAGCCGTTTTAGAGAAAATCGCGGAAAACCCGGTTTTGACAATATTTTCGCCATATTAGCCGCCATCTTGAATCGCATTTGATTGAAATTGTTGGTGTCGGAACCCTATATTGTAAGGACCTTACTTTCCAAATTTCAAGTCATTTCGTTAATTAGGAGATGATATATCGTGTACACAGACGCACATACACTCATACAACACACACCACACACACACACTTACAGACCAATTCCCAAAAACCACTTTTTTGGACTCAGGGGACTTTAAAGCGTATATAAATTTAGAAATTGGGGTACCTTATTTTTTTCGGAAAGCAATACTTTCCTTACCTATGGTAATAAGGCAAGGAAAGTAAAAATTAAAGCGAGAGGTTGAGATATAAATTTGGCTATTTTCTTCAGCGCAATATTACCTAGACATCAAGGACTGCAGTTGTTCTTTAGATTTTTAATAGTTGTCTCAACTTCAACTGGGGACGTTGGTCTCATACATATCGTGTTATTAATCTGTATTGCAGGAAATCGATCACCAGTATTATCAGGGATATTCATAGTTTGAGCTTGTGATTTACCCACATTTGTGAAATAATTGATCTGGGAGTGAGCATCAAGTTCAGTACTCTTGTCCCTGATACTGTCCTCACCTATAACTTCGTTTATGCACTTCCACAACTTCATGCTGTTGTTATTACAATTTCTAATTTTCCCTTCATAGTAGACTTCTTTTGCATGATTTATGATCTTATTCAAACCATTACGATAAGCCTTATATTCATTCTTTGAGATAATTATTGTTATTAGGATCTCTTCTGAGTCTAGAATGCATTCTGTCCCGCGTGATTATTGATCTTATGACGCCTTCAGATATCCAGGGCTTCAGGGTATCTCTTTTAGTTCATAAAACTAATAAATTAGATATTTAAGCCGTCTGCACATATATTCAACATGAGTATCCATTTTATATGAACCATCATATACCCAAATATTTTAAGGATTCACCTTTTCAATACAAGGGCAATCACACATCCACATGATCTAACAAAGCGTGAGAATGCATTTGTAAAGAAAAGGTTTTACTGGTTGACTTATTCCAGTAGGAGAAAAAGTAAACTCAACTGTGATATCCTTTGCAGATGATACTGCAGCTATTTTTCACGGTAATTCATGGAGTGAAGTTCATACCATAGCTGAAATAATATGCTTTCGATGAAGTTGGTAGATAAGAATAAATATGTTAAATATTAAAAAAACTAATTCATAACTTCCTCTGCCAAATAGAATAGGGCAGCCTAACAGAATCAAGATTTGAGACTCCATCCTCAGTGAAATTGAAACTTGGTTATTGTGATTGTCCCACCATTAGAGAAGTCATAATACTAATACTTGGGATTATAATGCTAAGAACCTTAATGGGGGCTCATGTTGAAGACATATGTAGAAAATGAGATATTTCTCTTTCAATTCTACCAAAAGTAAACAGAATTCTTAATAAACACACCTGAAATGTGTATCGTGCTCTAGTCAAGTCATTCTGCAGTATGGCATAGTTGTTGGGGAGGCTGTTTCAACTGTCATATTGCTGAATTATTATTGTAGCACAAAAACTGATAATTAAAACTATATTAAGCAAGCCAAGGTTCTATCAAACGGATATGGTTTTAGTGATAAGATAAGATAGATAATCTCTTTATTCAACACAGCAATAATACAATATACTTTGAATATCGTCTAGTCACAGGTCATCCTTGAGAAATTGTTGAAATATACTCACATCAATGGACATAAAATAAGCACCAGTACAAAGACATCCGATACATAAGTAGGTTTTAAAGTAGTGCAGGACATAGAAATTTATTATTACTAGATGCTTCATCATGTATTACAGAAATAATCATTGAAACTATAATAAGCTTTGCAACAAGAAAGCTGTATAGTTTCTTTTTGAATATATTCTTGTTTGTTAGGGACTGCAGCTCAATTGGTGAATTATTGGAAAGCTTTGAACCATGTACGAAGGCATTTTCTCATACAGTTGAAGCCTGTGCCGCCTAAAGCTAATTTATTTCTGCCTCCAGTATTATATTTGGATGTCAGCGTTTGTGGCCAGATCTGAGATATGGTCGTGAGTGAAGACTAATAATTTGAAAATATAAATTGAGAGTAGAGTTAGAATGTTCAAATAGACGAAGGCCTCTCTACATGACTCATTAAATTTGAGTCCAGCCAAATAACGAATAGCTCTTTTTGCAATTTAAATTTTTTGGAAGTGCAAATCAGCAGTGCTTCCCCATAACTCTATCCCATAAGCAACATGGGAGTGAACCAATGCAAAGTAAACATCTTTGAACAGATAAGTGCAAATTTTACCATATTTCTTATCACAAAAATATCTCTACTCACTTTATTAATGGTACATTCACAGCTCATCCTACACAAATGAAATCTAGCTCTAGGCCAAGTAATTTCACAGAATCTGTATTTTGTATACAATCATTCCTATAAACAAATGTGGCTCAATCGCAGTGTCTCAGACTAAAATTCATTAGATTACTTTTTTTGAATTTACTGTCAGAGAGCGAGTTAAAATACGAACAACCCTATTACACACCAGATTACAATCAATTTCTAAGTCTTCCAAGTTTCTGTCCGCAAATATCAAAGATGTATCGTCAGCGTATAGCATCAACTTATTTTGAGGTATAAGAGAAGAAATATCATCTATATATAGTATGAAAAGAAGAGGTCCCAAAATAGAACCCTGCGGTACTCCTGAGGATACTTTAACAAGTTTTGAAGCGGTTTGTTCCTGATCGCCTTGAATTGAAACATACTGATATCGATCAGATAGATATGACTTGCTCTACGTTGGGAAGAATCCATCAAGAAGTCAAATTGAAATCACCTGCACAGATTAATTGATTCCCATATTCGCCGACAATTTCTCAAGGACATCAATCGATTGTTGAAAAATAAGTTTATGTCACCATTTGGAGGCCGATAAATACCTAGAAGTAGGTATAAATCCTTATATATATATTGAACTTGGAAGAAGCTAGTCTAATTCAATGAATCCCTCTATACAAAAATCATTTATGTTCATTTTAACTATGTTATGGGGCTGTTGATTACCGCACGTACTGTGGTATATAGCAACGCCACCCATACTCTTATTACCTCTACAATAATATCAATTGGACGCATATTTATTTTGTACATTCAAACAAGTTAGCTCCGTGTTTTTTAAACCGTGTTCAGTTAGAATTAGGAAATCGGTCGTTCCAAGTCAGGAATTTCTAGTCTATCTATTTGTTATTTAAGATCTAATGTTCTAGTGTATAAATTTTATTTTCAGAGGCGCTGACTTATTTGTTTGAGCAGATAAGGCATCATTATGACAAATTCAACCGATATTGAGTAGTATCAATACCGGCCAAGTGGTCTAGTTTTTTAAAGGAATAGGTTTATCAATTGGAATAGATGTATCTGTATTAAGTTCCCTCAAAATCTGATTAGCAATGTAGAGCTTACCCATGTTGTTCAAACTAAGCCAATGATTTGTATGAAAGCGTCTCCCCAGCTTACCCAGCTCCGAAAGAGTGACATTCCAAAGCGTTTACACATTTTTCGTATCTGAATATTTGCCCTTTCAACCAATTTATTAACGCACGACCAATCAGGGAGGTCATACCTGTGAGGAACATGAAAATGAGAACTCTAGTGTGTCTCAAATCTGACAGTCTCCTGCGTAAAACTGATATTCAAATTCTTGGCCTCATTTCTGGCTATATCGTTAGTTCCAGCAATAAATATAGCGGCATCTAGCGGACCTAAATCAGAACAGTCACCACCGCTCCCACTGGTCACATCTTGAAAAACAGCTCCCGGCTTAAGTGTACCTGTTACTTGATATTTTTCATTTTTGTCATTCATTAATTTATCAATGACATCACGACCCTGACTATCCATGAAAAGTTTAATTTTTCTTAAGGGTCAGATGCTTTTAACTTGGGCGAAAGAGATTCTCTCTCAAGATTAACATTATTCATTGAAATAATCGGTTGTGGAAAATCACCAGTTGTAGCTCCAAATTCTCAGTCTGATGCTTCAAATAATATTATTGGTGACGCCCTTTAGCGTATTTAGATTAAGTTTAGTTTTAAATTAGTTTTAAGTCTCGCGGTAGTTGGAGTGGCGAGGCCGGCAGCTGCTGCGCCCTAGCGGATAAGTTAGTATTTAGATTTCTATCGCATAAGCGTCACTTGAAGTCTCCAGCTCGTGTCGAACGGTGAAAAAACAGGATCGTGGCTGGTTTTTTCGATTGTTGCCGTTGAAATTAAATTTTACCACATTCGTCGTGTGTTAAAATTATTATCGATATATTAACTGTCCCAAGTTGGGGAAAAGTACAGTTTTTTCCTTGTTATTTGTGAATTATATGTTGAAATTTCAACTAGTGCGATCGGACTTAGAATTGTACAGCAGTGTAAAGTATAGTCAATATAGTAAAGTATCTTCCAAGCAATTTCGGACTGATCAGTAATTGAATTGATGCCAGAATTAAACATCGGATCGGGGTACAGATGTACAAGAGAAGCCAACACCTTTTCCCGACTCCGTCTGTCCTGCCACAAACCTAATTCCAATTCCTGGAGTAAGTTGGTATTAGTATTTGAAGAAAACTACTTGCTGGTGAGTAACCTAATAAATCACTTCTGGTATAAATTTAATGCTGAAAAAAATAGACTTACTACATTCAATCTATTAATTATTGCTCTCTTATTCTAGCATATTATCATTCAATATTTTGCTCTTTAATATATCGACAGTCCTCTGCTCTCGTTTGTATTTGGGCTATCCATTATGTTCCTGCCGGACTCGGATATGAACCCAATTGTTTCAAATTTGTAATTTTTTTCATGCTAGAATTATTCTGCGTTACATTCTGAGTCCGTATTGTACAGTTATTTTCTTGTTAGAGAAAGCTGCATGTCAGCGATTGTCGACTCTTTCATTCAGCACAGTTGCTAGCCTTGCGTCAAGCAATGCTTATCGCATTATCGCATACAATGGACTTGTTTGTTTCAGATAAGTTATCTGTTTTGTCCAGTTGTAATAATAACTTGTTCATCGAATCGATTTCTATCTATTGAAAAATTAACTGAATTACATGGCAACTGCTTCCAATGAGCCGAAGCTGGCTTCGCCAACTGAGGTATCATTGCGAAAATAAAGCAAAATTAACTCAGCTATTTTCAAGAGTTCAAAGATGTTTTGATTTAGTTAAGGATGTAGGAACTAATGAAAAAGTTGCTAGTCAATTCCTCACATGTGTTGGAGCCAGCTCTAGTTTTCATTTTTCGTTTTTGAATTGGACGCGCGCTCCTCGTTCAGTTCGTATTTCTTTCACTTGAGTGCGTCGCGCTCACTAGCCGGTAGGTTTTTTTCTTTCATTCAGTCTCGCTTTGTAATAGCTTGCCTCGAGTTGGGATTGAATTATTCGTCGATCATTCCCAGAAGAAAATCGTTCTTTCAAATATTATTTTTTCGTTAATGTTAAATCGTACACCATAAACCTACGTTTGGAAGAGTGTTTGCCAACTCCCTTTAGTTGAAAGTTTTAAACTATTATTTTTTGATTGGAAAGTTCACCGATCTATAGTCTTTAAAGACATTGTAAATATCTCGTCAGAAATATATGTGCAACGTTATATGATGGAAGCCGAATTACCAACTGTAGATGACAATTAAGCTTGCCTTTTCATCATCCTTGATTCATCTCCTACCTCGGGGACACCTGAATACCTTACCTGGGAGTTGTAAGCTCAATATATAAATATTACATTAGGTACTCTGCAGATTTTCGGTGAGTTGTTCTTTTATATATTCATTGCATGTACTTGTTTCTGTAGAGATATCACTGTGTTCTTTTCTATTCAATACAGTCCACTTTACATCAAAATTATTGATTACCATTTAAAATCAATATAAATTTCTTAAGTTGAACCTTAGAGTTTACATTGGTCCACCAGGCCAGATTTTATTGGCTATTTTTTATTCAAATATTTGGCAAGCACTTATCCAATTTTATTGTAAATCGTTTGTGCATGCTAGGGTTCAAACCTGTTTGTACATTATGAATTGAGCTGATCAAGTTGGTTCACTCTTATCTCTATTGTCCGATCGGAACCGTTACTTTGCAATGCTGATAACGTTATCGCTTAGCTTGCTTCGTCTATTGAGCTTTCTCTGTTCAATTTGTACTAACATATCATTTTGCTTGCTTGAATCATCAATGAAAATCGTTCATTGTTGCATTCGTAATTTTATTCGAAAATTAGTAAATGAAAATTATTAAGTCCTTCCAATATCCAATCATGAGTGAAAAGAAGTTAAAGCTCAAACGAGCTAAACTTGAGCAATATTTCTATCATATTCAACGTACTTTCGATTTGTCGAAAAAGGCTTTAAAAGAAGAAGCTAGTGCTAAACAATTTTAATTCTCTATAGTTCCACTCTTAAAACTGTTCAGGATTATGAAGCTGTTGAAATGGAAATACAGGAGCTTGAATGGAAAAAGACCCGGAATTTGTACCCAAATTTAGTATTCACATATGGAAATGTTCGAACATATGGAAGCAATTGCTAGTGAATGAAAAAACGCAGTCAGGTTGTACCTAATGTTTCTACCCCGGCTCAACCTGTATCTTCCAATAAGGATTCGTCTAATATTTTACCGAAAATTGAAATTCTGTGTTCGACGGAGATCAATCAAAATGGGCGGTATTCTACGAATGTTTAAATGCATGATTCATGACAACAAATCGATTCCAAATCAACAAAAGGTCCAATATCTGGTGTCCAAACTATCTGGAGAAGCGGCTAATATTTTACGTCATCTACCACCTATTGCTAATAATTATGAAATTATTTGGGAAGCATTAATTAAGCGGTTCAATGACCCCCGCTCACTCTCAAATGTGTACTTGAAACAAATTTTCGAATTCAATTGTCTAAAATCTGAGTCTCGTGCAGGTTAAGTTTCTATAGTCGATCAGTTCTGTGGTTCAATTACTGCTTTAAAACGCTACGAGGTGAAGATGTATCTGATGCAATATTTCTGTTCCAAGCGTTGAAAATTTTAGATCCTGTTTCTCGAAAGGCATTTGAAGCTTCAGTTCATACTAAGGATGATCCCACATATACTGATTTTGTTTCATTCATCGAAAGGCAGATTAAATCGTTACCGCATGACGAATCGTCTAAACAATGCAAGCCAGTAGTGAAACCAATACCAAAATCCAAAGTGTTGGTTGTTCAATCGAATTCGCAAGTGACCAAATCACCGGTAAAAATTCAGAATGTCTGAAATGTTCGATGACAAATCATAAATTGATCAATTGTCGTCTTTTTCGTCAGTTATCACCTTGGGACCGTTTTCGTTTTGTTAAGGAGAAGGGTTGCTGTTTGAAATGTTTCTCGCCAGCCCATCGTAGTAAAGATTGTACTTCTTCCAACTGCGAGGAAGTAGTCAGAAGCATAATTCGCTTTTACATTTCGGAAATGCTTCAAATTCGTCATCAAATTCGGATGCGAAAAAGGTAGAAAATAATACTATTACCTGTTGTTCTATCGATTCGAAGTCGGCACCATATAGTGTTCTACTATCAACTGCTCAAGTCGAGGTACCTGATAAGAGAGATAGATTGCACAAAATAAGAGTTTTAGTTGATTCAGCTAGTCAAAGTCATTTTATTACTCGTAAACTTTGTCGTGAATTGCAACTATCGATTTCTCCTTTCCAATTAATTGTGAATGGTTTTGGCGGAAATTCGCAATCAGTTTTTGGTCGTACTTTTGTCACGCTTCAATCTCGACTCGATTCTAGTGTTAATTTTCCATTGAACCATTAGTTGTCGAAAAAATCATGGAACAGCTTCCCACTAGTAAAATTGATAATTCTAAATTATCAAATTTGTTTGGTCTTCGACTTGCTGATGAAAGTTATCACATTCCCAGCGAAATTGACACTATTATAGGAGCTGAATTAGTGCCCCATATTTTCCGAAATGGTCGTGTGGAAATTGAATCGAATTATTTGATGGCCTTGGAAAGTGTTTTCGGTTATTTATTTGATGGGTAGAGCCCCTATTTTAACTCAATCTTCAGAAAATTCAACGTGTTTGATGACTTGTCTAACATCACCGTTGGATAAGTTAGTTCGAAAATTTTGGGAAGTGGAAAGCGTTTCAGATGTAGGAAAACAACTCACTGCTGATGAGTTGGAATGCGAGAAGGATTTTGCATCGTCCGTTCGTCATGAAAATTCGGATAGATTCGTTGTCTCATTATCGTTTTCAAAATCCCCTGATTGTCTTGGTGATTCTTATGCTATGTCAGAACGTCGACTCATCAGTTGGAGAAACGACTGGCACGTGATCCAAACTGATGAGTCGACGTTCTGACATAGCATAAGAATCACCCAGACAATCAGGGGATTTTGAAAACGATAATGAGACAACGATCTACCCGAATTTTCACGACGAACGGACGATGCAAAATCCTTCTCGCATTCCAACTCATCAGCAGTGAGTTGTTTTCCTACATCTGGAACGCTTTCCACTTCCCAAAATTTTCGAACTAACTTATCCCATTTTCGGCGGTGTAAGAGTGGGACGACAGTGAAAACACTTGTTACATTTTCGTACATGACTCCTTATAAGGACACGGGCTGATAAAATCCAATATTTGTCTCAAAATGGACGCCAATAAAGAGGTCCAGCGTGACAGTGCTTTTCATGAAAATAATCAATCAAAAGTGTGACCAATGGATCATTTTTCGGTAATATAATCGGATGACAGCTGTCATAATTCAACTCAGAATTTTGTAAACGTCCACCCACACGAATAATATCATGATCAAGAAAGGGTGACAGTTGTTGAAGATGAGAAGTACATTCTTTCCCAGCTTTCAATTCCAGTAATTCTTTCGAAAAATGAATTTTTTGTACAACTTTACACAAATGTTTTTCCGCCAAATCGAAATCTAATTCATGAGGTTTAGGCAATAGACGAAGTACTTTCATATTAACACCATGATACGCAATAGACGTTGGTAGTTGGAACAACGAGCAATTAAAAGATGAATCGAATTAATAGATGAATTTTCCGACTGTACTACAGTGACAATTGAGTGAACCTTGACCTCAGGTAGACACTCTATAGGTTCCAGATTGACCTTGACGGGCCAATCACTCTCTTCTAACATTAGCCAAGAGGGGCCAGACCACCACATCATGATTAATTATTTCAGAAGGGGATAAACCTCTCGAAATGGGATCAGCTGGGTTTGAATTTCCTGCCACATGTAACCAGTCGTTGATAGGACAGTCTTGAATTTTCGTAACTCGATTAGCGACGAAAGATTGCCATCTAGATGGACAGCCCCTGATCCAATGTAAGACAACAGTTGAATCTGATAATGCAACAACGCGAGTCACGTGACAACGAAGGCTCAAAACAGAGACAACAACCTGTATTAATTCAGCGAGCAAGAGCGTATTAAAGCGCAATTATGTGCAAGAGCGCATAATTCAAGCCTAGGTATGGATAAAGTCTTAGATGGCGCGACTTTTGATTTAGCGCACAACAATGTGATAGTTGCAGGTTGCATATCCATTTGAGATTTTATGTAGATCACACCACCATAACCTAAAGTCGATGCATCACAGAACCAATGACAGTAATTTTCGAATCATTCATCACTCCTAAATGACGTGGTATGAAGAGATTGGACAATAAAGGGAACTCCTTCTGACATGTATCCCATTGAAGCGCAATAGAGGGAGGTACTGAATCGTCCCAATCAAGACCAGCATTCCATAATTGTTTAATTAAACATTTAAGAAACAAAGTTAGGGGTGACAAGAGTCCCAAAGGATCGAAAATGCGTGCTACTACCGATAAAATGTGACGTTTGGTAGGAACAGACTGATTAGGATTCACTGAAAAACAAAACGAATCACTACCAGGTTGCCATTTCAAACCTAGGACAGCCAACAAATTTCCCATCTCGAAATCTTTAGACAAGGTCGATTTTTCATCTTCCGAGAAATCATTCATCAATTCAGGTGAATTGGAACTCCATTTAGTAAGTTCGAATCCGCCTCTCTCGAACAATTCTTTAGCCTGACTACAAAGACGATTTGCTTCACCTAAAGAAGACACACTTGTCACCAAATCATCCATAAACATGTCACTCGGAATACGAGCTTTAGCATCAGGGAAATTTTCACCTTCTTCTTGAACAAGTTGATGGACAGTTCTGAGAGCTAGAAACGGTGACTCACTCAGACCAAATACGACAGTTTTTAATTCAAAAATTTGTATGGGATCATTGGACGAAAATCTCCATAACAAACGCTGAAATTTGCGACACGATTCATCGACAAGAATCTGTCTATACATCTGCTTTATATCAGCAGTTACAGCGATAGAAAATAACCGAAAATTGACTAACAGAATGAAAATATCCGTTTGCAACTGGGGCCGATATGAGTATATCATTCAATGATACTCCAGTAGTAGTTTTCGCGCCTGCGTCAAAGACAATACGCAAAGGCGTTGATTGACTCTGAGTTTTGATTACAGCATGATGAGGTATAAAATAACCACTTTTATCACTCTGATTTTTTATCAATTCCATGTGTCCTTGTTTGAGATAATCCAAGAGGACATCGTGATACACTAAACGCATGTTTGGATCACGTGCCAGTCGCTTCTCCAAACTGATGAGTCGACGTTCTGACATAGCATAAGAATCACCAAGACAATCAGGGGATTTTGAAAACGATAATGAGACAACGAATCTACCCAATTTTCACGATGAACGGACGATGCAAAATTCTTCTCGCATTCCAACTCATCAGCAGTGAGTTGTTTTCCTACATCTGGAACGCTTTCCACTTCCCAAAATTTTCGAACTAACTTATCCAACGGTGATGTTAGACAAGTCATCAAACACGTTGAATTTTCTGAAGATTGAGTTAAAATAGGGGCTCTACCCATCAAAATATAACCGAAAACACTTTCCAAGGCCATCAAATAATTTGAATCAATTTCCACACGACCATTTCGGAAAATATGGGGCACTAATTCAGCTCCTATAATAGCGTCAATTTCGCTGGGAATGTGATAACTTTCATCAGCAAGTCGAAGACCAACAAATTTGATAATTTAGAATTATCAATTTTACTAGTGGGAAGCTGTTCCATGATTTTTTCGACAACTAATGGTTCAATGGAAAATTTAACACTAGAATCGAGTCGAGATTGAAGCGTGACAAAAGTACGACCAAAAACTGATTGCGAATTTCCGCCAAAACCATTCACAATTAATTGGAAAGGAGAAATCGATAGTTGCAATTCACGACAAAGTTTACGAGTAATAAAATGACTTTGACTAGGTGAATCAACTAAAACTCTTATTTTGTGCAATCTACCTCTCTTATCAGGTACCTCGACTTGAGCAGTTGATAGTAGAACACTATACGGTGCCGACTTCGAATCGATAGAACAACAGGTAATAGTATTATTTTCTACCTTTTTCGCATCCGAATTTGATGACGAATTTGAAGCATTTCCGAAATGTAAAAGCGAATTATGCTTCTGACTACATTCCTCGCAGTTGGAAGAAGTACAATCTTTACTACGATGGGCTGGCGAGAAACATTTCAAACAGCAACCCTTCTCCTTAACAAAACGAAAGTACGTTGAATACGATAGAAATATTGCACAAGTTTAGCTCGTTTGAGCTTTAACTTCTTTTCACTCATGATTGGATATTGGAAAGGTCTTAATGATTTTCATTTACTAATTCTCGAATAAAATTACGAATGCAACAATGAACGATTTTCATTGATGATTCAAGCAAGCAAAATGATAATGTTAGTACAAATTGAACAGAGAAAGCTCAATAGACGAAGCAAGCTAAGCGATAACGTTATCAGCATTGCAAAGTAACGGTTCCGATCGGACAATAGAGATAAGAGTGAACCAACTTGATCGGCTCAATTCATAATGTACAAACAGGTTTGAACCCTAGCATGCACAAACGATTTACAATAAAATTGGATAAGTGCTTGCCAAATATTTGAATAAAAAATAGCCAATAAAATGTGGCCTGGTGGACCAATGTAAACTCTAAGGTTCAACTTTAAGAAATTTATATTGATTTTAAATTGGTAATCAATAATTTTGATGTAAAGTGGACTGTATTGAATAGAAAAGAAACAAGTGATATCTCTACAGAAACAAGTACATGCAATGAATATATAAAAGAACAACTCACCGAAAATCTGCAGAGTACCTAATGTAATATTTATATTATTGAGCTTACAACTCCCAGGTAAGTATTCAGGTGTCCCCGAGGTAGGAGATGAATCAAGGATGGTGAAAAGGCAAGCTTAATTGTCATCTACAGTTGGTAAATTCGGCTTCCATCATATAACGTTGCACATATATTTCTGATGAGATATTTACAATGTCTTTAAAGACTATAGATCGGTGAACTTTCCAATCAAAAATAATAGTTTAAAACTTTCAACTAAAGGGAGTTTGGCAAACACTCTTCCAAACGTAGGTTTATGGTGTACGATTTAACATTAACGAAAAAATAATAATTTGAAGAACGATTTTTTTCTGGGAATGATCGACGAATAATATTATCAATTCCTGACTCGAGGCAAGCTATTACAAAGCGAGACTGAACTGAAAAAGACAGCCTACCGGCTAGTGAGCGCGACGCACTCAAGTGAAAGAAATACAAACTGAACGAGGAGCGCGCGTCCAATTCAAAAACGAAAAATGAAAACTAGAGCTGGCTCCAATGTTGGAATGCGAGAAGGATTTTGCATCGTCCGTTCGTCGTGAAAATTCAGGTAGATTCGTTGTCTCATTATCGTTTTCAAAATCCCCTGATTGTCTTGGTGATTCTTATGCTATGTCAGAACGTCGACTCATCAGTTTGGAGAAACGACTGGCACGTGATCCAAACATGCGTTTAGTGTATCACGATGTCCTCTTGGATTATCTCAAACAAGGACACATGGAATTGATAAAAAATCAGAGTGATAAAAGTGGTTATTTTATACCTCATCATGCTGTAATCAAAACTCAGAGTCAATCAACGCCTTTGCGTATTGTCTTTGACGCAGGCGCGAAAACTACTACTGGAGTATCATTGAATGATATACTTCATATCGGCCCCAAGTTGCAAACGGATATTTTCGTTCTGTTAGTCAATTTTCGGTTATTTTCTATCGCTGTAACTGCTGATATAAAGCAGATGTATAGACAGATTCTTGTCGATGAATCGTGTCGCAAATTTCAGCGTTTGTTATGGAGATTTTCGTCCAATGATCCCATACAAATTTTTGAATTAAAAACTGTCGTATTTGGTCTGAGTGAGTCACCGTTTCTAGCTCTCAGAACTGTCCATCAACTTGTTCAAGAAGAAGGTGAAAATTTCCCTGAAGCTAAAGCTCGTATTCCGAGTGACATGTTTATGGATGATTTGGTGACAAGTGTGTCTTCTTTAGGTGAAGCAAATCGTCTTTGTAGTCAGGCTAAAGAATTGTTCGAGAGAGGCGGATTCGAACTTACTAAATGGAGTTCCAATTCACCTGAATTGATGAATGATTTCTCGGAAGATGAAAAATCGGCCTTGTCTAAAGATTTCGAGATGGGAATTTGTTGGCTGTCCTAGGTTTGAAATGGCAACCTGGTAGTGATTCGTTTTGTTTTTCAGTGAATCCTAATCAGTCTGTTCCTACCAAACGTCACATTTTATCGGTAGTAGCACGCATTTTCGATCCTTTGGGACTCTTGTCACCCCTAACTTTGTTTCTTAAATGTTTAATTAAACAATTATGGAATGCTGGTCTTGATTGGGACGATTCAGTACCTCCCTCTATTGCGCTTCAATGGGATACATGTCAGAAGGAGTTCCCTTTATTGTCCAATCTCTTCATACCACGTCATTTAGGAGTGATGAATGATTCGAAAATTACTGTCATTGGTTTCTGTGATGCATCGACTTTAGGTTATGGTGGTGTGATCTACATAAAATCTCAAATGGATATGCAACCTGCAACTATCACATTGTTGTGCGCTAAATCAAAAGTCGCGCCATCTAAGACTTTATCCATACCTAGGCTTGAATTATGCGCTCTTGCACATAATTGCGCTTTAATTACGCTCTTGCTCGCTGAATTAATACAGGTTGTTGTCTCTGTTTTGAGCCTTCGTTGTCACGTGACTCGCGTTGTTGCATTATCAGATTCAACTGTTGTCTTACATTGGATCAGGGGCTGTCCATCTAGATGGCAATCTTTCGTCGCTAATCGAGTTACGAAAATTCAAGACTGTCCTATCAACGACTGGTTACATGTGGCAGGAAATTCAAACCCAGCTGATCCCATTTCGAGAGGTTTATCCCCTTCTGAAATAATTAATCATGATTTGTGGTGGTCTGGCCCCTCTTGGCTAATGTTAGAAGAGAGTGATTGGCCCGTCAAGGTCAATCTGGAACCTATAGAGTGTCTACCTGAGGTCAAGGTTCACTCAATTGTCACTGTAGTACAGTCGGAAAATTCATCTATTAATTCGATTCATCTTTTAATTGCTCGTTGTTCCAACTACCAACGTCTATTGCGTATCATGGTGTTAATATTGAAAGTACTTCGTCTATTGCCTAAACCTCATGAATTAGATTTCGATTTGGCGGAAAAACATTTGTGTAAAGTTGTACAAAAAATTCATTTTTCGAAAGAATTACTGGAATTGAAAGCTGGGAAAGAATGTACTTCTCATCTTCAACAACTGTCACCCTTTCTTGATCATGATATTATTCATGTGGGTGGACGTTTACAAAATTCTGAGTTGAATTATGACAGCTGTCATCCGATTATATTACCGAAAAATGATCCATTGGTCACGCTTTTGATTGATTATTTTCATGAAAAGCACTGTCACGCTGGACCTCATTTATTGGCGTCTATTTTGAGACAAAAATATTGGATTTTATCAGCCCGTGTCCTTATAAGGAGTCATGTACGAAAATGTAACAAGTGTTTTCACTATCGTCCCACTCTTACACCGCCGAAAATGGGCAATCTGCCAGCCTGTAGAACTCTGTCGTCTAAACCATTCGTCCAATGTGGAGTTGATTATGGTGGACCCATTCGAATCACCATGGCCAGGCGTCGGAATCCTTTCATATTTAAATCGTACATTTGTCTTTTTGTCTGTATGGCAACTAAAGCCGTTCATATTGAATTAGTTTCGGACTTATCGACCCAAATGTTCTTATCAGCTTTTCGCCGTTTCCTTGCTCGATGAGGTCCTTGTAAGGTGATGTATTCCGATAATGGTACCAACTTCGTCGGCGCCTATGATGAGCTAATAAAATTGTCACGGATGCTGAACTCCAAGGAATATCAAAACCTGCTCCAGAATGAACTTGCTGATCATAGCATTGAGTGGAATTTCATCCCGCCAGGTTTACCTCACTTCGGCGGTCTTTGGGATGCGAATATAAAATCAGTAAAGTCACACCTGTTTCGAGTTATTGGTAACCAGTTGTTGACTTACGAAGAATTGAACACTGTCTTAGTTCAAATTGAGGCTGTACTTAACTCACGCCCGTTATGTCAAATGAGCGCAGATCCGAGTGAACCCCTCGCCCTCACACCGGCTCATTTTCTCACTTTGACACCTCTTAAGTACCTTCTTATGTTAAATGTGGAAGATCGTCCAATGAATCGATTGGATCGGTTTGAATTAGTCAATCAAATGGTTCAGTCTTTCTGGAGTCGTTGGCGCAAAGAATACTTACATGAATTACAAACCCGTGTGAAATGGTGTAAGGATTCCACCCCTCTCACGGTTGGTACAATCGTCCTAGTGGATCAACCAAATGTCGCACCATTGAAATGGCCTCTGGGGGTGATTGAGGAAGTATTTCCCGGTGCTGACGGTGTCGTTCGAGTGGCTATGGTGCGGTGCGCCAATGGTCGCTTCAAAAGGCCGGCTACAAAGTTGTATCCGTTGCCTACTCAATAATTTTCCTTTTGCATTTTTTGTTTTATTCTCGTTTTGTTTTATTTTTATTTCTTTCGTCGTTTATTCATTGTTTTTGTCGTTTCTTTGTTCTCTAGCCTTGTCTGAAAATAGCTTTTCAGCCGGGGGGGATGTTGGAGCCAGCTCTAGTTTTCATTTTTCGTTTTTGAATTGGACGCGCGCTCCTCGTTCAGTTCGTATTTCTTTCACTTGAGTGCGTCGCGCTCACTAGCCGGTAGGTTTTTTCTTTCAGTTCAGTCTCGCTTTAGTTGAAAGTTTCAAACTATTATTTTTCGATTGGAAAGTTCACCGATCTATAGTCTTTAAAGACATTGTAAATATCTCGTCAGAAATATATGTGCAACGTTATATGATGGAAGCCGAATTTACCAACTGTAGATGACAATTAAGCTTGCCTTTTCATCATCCTTGATTCATCTCCTACCTCGGGGACACCTGAATACCTTACCTGGGAGTTGTAAGCTCAATAATATAAATATTACATTAGGTACTCTGCAGATTTTCGGTGAGTTGTTCTTTTATATATTCATTGCATGTACTTGTTTCTGTAGAGATATCACTTGTTTCTTTTCTATTCAATACAGTCCACTTTACATCAAAATTATTGATTACCAATTTAAAATCAATATAATTTCTTAAAGTTGAACCTTAGAGTTTACACATTGCATAGATTGATTCCAAATACTGTTATTGAATATGAAAAAACTGAACTTCTTATCAATGAATTAGAATTAAGTTTGAATGATCAATTCAATCCAGCATTCAATGACAGTTACTTGGTTATGGTAGCGAAAATATATGAAACAGCTGAACTTCTTCAAAAAATTAATTCAGCGCCTACTGTCACAGTGCAATCGGCACCGACAACCTCACCTACTACTGTGTCAAATGAATTACTATTACCGAAAATTGAGTTAGCGAAATTTAGTGGTCGTCAGTCCGAATGGGCTGTCTTTTATGAGTTATTCAAAAATCTCGTTCATGAAAATAAAGCATTGTCTGACCAACAAAAAATTCAATATTTAACATCAAAACTTACAGGTGAAGCATCCAATATTTGTAGGCATCTCCCTACCGTAGCTGCTAACTATAGTATTATTTGGAATGCTTTAGTTAATCGCTATAATAATCCAAGAGCTCAGTTGGAAACCTATTTCGATGAGATTTTTCAATTCAAAGGGCTTAAAGTAGAAAGCAGGGAAGGTTTGACTTCGGTATTAGACCGATTTTGTAACTCTGTTACTGCTGTAAAAAGATTGAAAAATAATGGGCTTGACGATGCTATATTCTTACATTTTGGTTTGAGAATTCTTGATACTGTAACTCGTAGAGATTTGAATCATCTCATAGAGATAAAGAGGAGCCCACTTATAAAGACTTTGTAAGTTTCATTGAAAAGCAAGTTCGATCATTGTCGATTGATAAAAATAAGGGTGATAGTTTTCATAGTGGAAAAGCGTTAAAGGGCTCATCAAACTCTAAGAATTTCGCAATTCAGTCAGGAGATGAAATTCCTAGTGATAGTCGGGGAAAATCTCATTGTATAAGCTGTAAGGGGAGTAAACATAAGTTGACAGATTGTGAGCCATTTTTGAAACTCTCGCCATGGAATAGATTTCGTCTCATAAAGGAGAGTCTTATTGTCTAAAATGTTTAGTGGGAGGTCACTCAGCTCGTGAGTGTAAAAGCAATGCTTCCTGTACTCAATGCAAAAATTCACATCATACGTTGTTACATTTCGATTTCAAAAATCAATCTGAAGAGAGTGGTGTTAGTTGTTGTAGTACTAAATTGGTAAACAATGAGTCTGAAAATGATAAAACTATTGTTTTATTGTCTACTGCTATCGTTCTGATCAGAAATAAGAGAGGGCAAGAATGTCCCCTGCGATTTCTTATCGACTCTGGTAGTGAGAAGAATTTTGTAACTTCTCGTGTGTGTCGTCAGCTAGGCTTGTATATTAAACCTGTCTATTCAACTGTCACTGGGTTTGGCGGTCAATCAAGCAAGGTTCAAGGTCGAGCGTCGTTCACAATTCGTTCTCACGCTGACACTACATTTTCGTTTGCTGTTGATGCGTTGGTAGTTGAAAAATACTTGACAGATTACCATCTCGTGAAGTTGATGTGTCTAAGTTGTCCTACTTGAAATCATCGAAATTGGCGGATGATAAATTTTTCATCCCTGGAAAATTGGATGGTATTTTGGGTGCCGAATTCTTTCCCATCTTATCAATAATTACCAATCTCATCAAGAGGTAGGTTCAGTCAAATTAGTTGACAGTAAACTGGGTTTTATTGTTATGGGTCGAGCCCCAGTTTTGAACTCGTCACAAAATAAACAATTCAATAATTGTTTGCTCGTCTCTAGTCCACCTTTGAATGACCTAGTACAGAGGTTTTGGGAGGTTGAAGATTGTCCTAAATTCGGGAATGATCTTACACCTGCCGAGTTGGATTGTGAAAATAATTTTCGTTCGTCTGTTTGTCGTTTGGAATCAGGTCGATTCGTGGTATCCTTGCCGTTTGAAAAATCAGCTGATTGTTTGGGTGATTCATATTCTATGGCTAAACGGAGATTGACAAATTTGGAAAATTGTCTTGCTCGCTCCGAAGATATTAAAATCGCATACCACGAAATAATGTTGGATTATTTGCGCCAAGGGCACATGACCTTGATTGAGGATCAGGAAAATAACAGGGGTATTATATTCCTCACCACGCAATCGTGAAGGCTCGTAGTACTACTACACCTGTAAGAATCGTTTATGATGCAAGCGCTAAAACTACGACTGGTTTGTCATTGAATTCGATTCTCCATGCTGGTCAGAAGTTACAGACGAACATTTTCGTGTTGCTATTGAATTTTCGTCTTTTTGCAATTGGAGTGACAGGTGATTTGAAACAGATGTATCGTCAAATATTTGTGAGTGAATCTTGCCGTGAATTTCAGCGGGTGTTATGGAGATTTTCGGTAGACGATCCTGTTGAAACCTATGAAATAATTGTGTCGTATTTGGTATCACTTCCTCTCCGTACTTGGCTTTAAGAACTATCCATGAGTTGGTTGAGAGGGAAGGCGATAATTTTCCGGATGCTAAAGCTCGCATTCCTACAGATATGTTCATGGACGATTTGGTAACGTCTGTCCCTTCTGTAAGTGACGCGAAAAAATTGTGTAGTCAGGCAAAGAGCTGTTTAAAGCTGGTGGATTTGAATTAACTAAGTTTGCGTCAAATTGGAGGAGCTGATGACAAGTCTCAATGATAGTGAAAGGTCCTTGTTGTCCAAAGAATTCAATATCGAAAATTCATTAGCCATATTAGGTCTAGAGTGGCAACCATTTTCCGATTCGTTTCGTTTTTTCGTCTCACAGGGTCACTCTATTGCCACAAAACGGAATATATTATCCGCTGTGGCGCGAATCTATGATCCTCTAGGACTAGTGGCTCCTCTCACGTTGTTTTTGAAATGTCTTATAAAAGAATTATGGCGTATTGGTTCAGATTGGGATGAAAAACCGCCTGATTCTATTGCATCTCAGTGGGAGATATGTCAAACAGAATTTCAATCTTTGTCGAATTTGTCCATTCCTCGTCACTTAGGAGTATTTGTTGGTTCCAAGATTACATTAATTTGTTTTTGCGATGCAAGTCAGTCTGGCTATGGAGCTGTGATCTATTTGAAATCACAGGAAGAAGATGGTAGTTCTTCAACAGTAACGCTGCTGTGTGGAAAATCAAAGGTTGCACCGAGTAAAACTCTATCAATACCGAGATTGGAATTGTGCGCTGCTCTTCTCCTAGTCAATCTACTTGAAGCTACCCTCTCTGTCCTCGAACTTCGTTGTAAAATCGTCCGAGTTGTCGCTTTGTCGGACTCAACTGTTGTTCTCCATTGGATAAGAGGTTCGCCGTCGCGTTGGCAAACGTTCGTGGCTAATCGAGTCTCGAAAATTCAAAACTCACGCATCGATTGTTGGATGCATGTTTCTGGTGAGGAAAATCCCGCCGATTGTTTATCGCGTGGTCTTAAACCAATGGATCTCATTAATCACGAGACATGGTGGACAGGACCCCACTGGTTGACTATGGAGGAAAATCACTGGCCTGTAAAATTTGAAATTGAAGAAATAGAGTGTCCACCTGAAATGAAATCTTCAAATGTTGTCACGGTTGTTCAATCTGAAAGTGTTTCAGATAATGTAATATATAATTTGATTGAGAAATGCTCTGACTATCAACGTTTGCTTCGTATCATGATACTAGTATTGAAGGCACTGCGAATATTGCTGAAAGCAGGTGAACTGGAATTCGATGTGGTGGAGAGATATTTGTGTAGAGTCGTACAGAGAATTCATTTTTCACGTGAGCTTGTTCAACTAAAAAAGGGTGAAGATTGTGCCCCCAAATTTCAGCGTTTGTCACCGTTTATAGACAAGGAGTTAATTCGAGTTGGTGGTCGTTTGCCGAACTCAGACATGGATTTTGACAGCTGTCACCCTATTGTCTTGCCTAAGAGTGATCCTTTCATCACCCTTCTTGTCGATCATTATCATCGAAAAAATTGTCATGCTGGTCCTCGTCTATTAATGTCGTTAAAAAGACAGAGGTTCTGGATATTTTCTGCTCGTGTGGTCATTCGGAGTCGTATTCAAAAATGCAATAGGTGTTTCCGATGTCGGCCTAGCGTAACACCTCCCAAAATGGGTGATTTGCCTGCATGCAGGGTACTCCAGAGTAAACCGTTTGGACAGTGTGGTGTTGATTACGGTGGGCCTGTACGCATCACAATGGCTCGACGCAGAAATCCACTCATCCTCAAAGCATACATTTGTCTATTTGTTTGTATGTCAACAAAGGCTGTGCACATAGAATTGGTTTCTGATTCATCCACGCCAATGTTTCTTTCAGCATTTCGCCGATTTTTATCTCGACGCGGACCTTGCCGTGTAATTTATTCCGATAATGGTACAAATTTCGTTGGTGCGCATGCACAGCTGGTACAGTTAGCGAAATTATTGGATTCGTCGGAGTTTCAAAATACAATTACTAATGAGCTGGCTGATTATCGAGTGGATTGGAAATTCATTCCCGCTGCTTCCCCAAATTTCGGTGGAATTTGGAAGCCAACATAAAATCGGTCAAGTTGCATTTGATAAAGGTGATTGGCGATCAATTATTGACCTATGAGGAGATGAATACTGCGTTGGTTCAAGTGGAGGCGGTGTTGAACTCTCGGCCATTGTGCCCTTTGAGCGAGGATCCAAACGAACCTCTCGCCTTAACTCCGGCTCATTTTTTGAAGTTGACACCGTTGACGGCTTTTCCAATGAAGGATGTGACCGACATTCCCGTCAATCGTCTCACTCGTTACGAACTCATCGACCAGCTTGTTCAATCGTTTTGGAATAGGTGGAGAAAGGAGTATCTCCATGAATTACAAGTACGTGGAAAGTGGTCCAAGTCATCACCTCCTCTCACTGTTGGAACGGTTGTGATAGTGGATCAGCCTAATCTACCCCCATTGAAGTGGCCTCTAGGAATCATTGAGGAAGTGTTTCCTGGAGCCGATGGTGTCATACGTGTGGCAGTAGTACATTTAGCTACTGGTCGTTTCAAACGTCCTGCCACCAAATTGTTTCCATTGCCCACAAATAATTCTTAGGATAAGAATTATTGTTCGTTTTTTTTGTGTTAGGATTTTTCTTTTGTCGTCTTATTTTTCTTTCGGTTTGTTTTGTTTTGTCTAGTTTTGGGCCAAAGTCGTGGCTGAAAACTACGTTTCAGGGTGGGGGGAATGGTGACGCCCTTTAGCGTATTTAGATTAAGTTTAGTTTTAAATCAGTTTTAAGTCTCGCGGTAGTTGGAGTGGCGAGGCCGGCAGCTGCTGCGCCCTAGCGGATAAGTTAGTATTTAGATTTCTATCGCATAAGCATCACTTGAAGTCTCCAGCTCGTGTCGAACAGTGAAAAAACAGGATCGTGGCTGTTTTTTTTCGATTGTTGCCGTTGAAATTAAATTTTACACGTTCGTCGTTGTGTTAAAATTATTATCCATATATTAACTGTCCCAAGTTGGGGAAAAGTACAGTTTTTCCTTGTTATTTGTGAATATATATGTTGAAATATTCAACTAGTGCGATCGGACTTAGAATTGTACAGCAGTGTAAAGTAATAGTCAATATAGTAAAGTTATCTTCCAAGCAATTTTCGGACTGATCAGTAATTGAATTGATGCCAGAATTAACATACATCGGATAGGGGTAGCAGATGTACAAGAGAAGCCAACACCTTTTCCCGACTCCGTCTTGTCCTGCCACAAACCTAATTCCAATTCCTGGAGTAAGTTGGTATTTAGTATTTGAAGAAAACTACTTGCTGGTGAGTAACCTAATAAATCACTTCTGGTATAAATTTAATGCTGGAAATATTACTTACTATATTCAATCTATTAATTATTGCTCTCTTTATTCTAGCATATTATCATTCAATATTTTGCTCTTTAAATATATCGACAGTCCTCTGCTCTCGTTTGTAATTTGGGCTATCCAATTATTGACAATAGTGTTCAGTACATGCAATCTTTGTTTCTTAGCGTCAAATTTCCTTAATTCAAATTTATTATAAATACCGGACAATTATTTTAATGTAACTTTCAAGATGAAAAAGTGCTAAGATGCCACAGTCGAAAGAGTTTTGCTGTTGTAAACAATCAATATGAACCACTCTATCTGAATTGAATGTTGGTTTAAGCCTCTCTATTCAGATATTTAAAGATTTGTTATTTTACTGTAGCAATGAGTCAAAATTATAAAACGTTTTGTCAATATGATCAAAGACAACTAGGCTCCATGAGAGCCAGTCCATCCATCCATACATTATTGGTGCGACTGTCATTCAGAATGAATGCAATATTTCTGTTTACACTGGAATTTGAACTTAAAAAAAATGATCATGATAATTATCATTGACAATAAGTGATCCTACAACCGTGTCAACAACAATCAAATCCTTACAGCTAGAAATCATTCTCCTACAATATACATTTATGTCATTGTCCGTGAGTAATTCATCATTTTTGAATGTATGTAATCGGTCAATTAGAGTTCCAGTAGGCGTAGGCTACTGTCTCCAATTTTAACAGTCTGTGCTGTTGCATCTCTAGCAGCATCCAGGCGCTGCATCAATTGAATATCTAGATTCATTGATCTGTCTAAAGCCGCATTACGCTGAATCTCTAACTCCTCAAGACAAGATTTCAACAGTTCATTTCCACTTCTTAACTGAGAAAGTTCATCATTCAATGGACCAGATAGAAGGTTCAAATTACTATACCAATAGTGATTGATTGAAGTCAATATTTTGTTTCTCATCTTGGTAGCAAAGCCATCAGTAACAAGGGATGGTGACGAAAATTCGGGTAAAGAATGCGTTAAAATATTATCACACGTGTGTGTACCAGCTAAGTCAACAATGCTATCACACGTTATATTAGTCTTAAAGGAAGCCGCGCACTCCTTATCAAGGCACCGCCACGTGATACGATTGCTAACAGTAGAGCTGAAAGATTTTCTGTATTAGTCCTTATATATTGTGGTGGTTAATACCAGTCTCCTGTCGGTGACGGCACTTATCTGAGGGTTAATTCCTGTTTTGGGAAGTACCCTTGTCACACGAAATAGGGAAAAATGTCTAGAGTATACCAGATTATTTTAATTATTATTTTTGATTGATTGTACTATTCTTTCTTAAGATCAAGTAACTCGATGATGGGTTAGTATTAGCCTCTGAAATGAATATTATATTAGCAAATAAATAAGCTATAAGCAAGGTCGAACACAGGGTCACGAAGGAACAACATGTGATGACAAGTTGCATTTATTAATTTACTAATCATATAAGAATATTGATGGTTCAATGAGTAATAAATGAATTTGATAATGAAGGGTTAAGCCCATAAACAATATAATTTGAATTTCAAAGAGTTCTTTCAAGTTTATAAATTTATTAAGGATGAGCATGTAGTGCTTTCACCCAAGGGTTCCCGACTCAAGTTTGGACAGTGTGACGTCAGAATTTTTACAAACGATATACCAGTTTGTCTATGGAAAATTAAGTCGAAGAGATTTTAAAATAATGATAATATTATAAATCACTCACATTTGTATGGGCCCATAATATATGCGCACTCACTCATGAAGATTTGTTCACTGCATGGCTGGCATCTTTCGTCAGGCTGCATAGCATCATATTAGGCTTCATTATTTGGCTCGCGATTTTAACAATTAATAACTCCATTTTAACTGAGACTTGGTAATCAAATTAAATTCTAACGTTACGGGAACTCTACATTAATTGAATTTAGCACTTGTACATAAATTTAACAATGAAACATTTAAAACGGAAAAAATAACAAATAGGAGTTACAAACGACTCTCCATTGGAATGCTCAGTTAATCTCTCTCTCTCCTTCTTCTCCGAAATTGAGAAGCTAGGTTTGGGGAAGAAAAGGTCACATGACCAGTTAAGGACCAATCACTGGTCAGAAAAACAAATCTACCAAGAGGATGGCTACAAATGAAGAAAATGTGCTCAGGTGTGCCATATAGAATAAATAATTTTACAAAAAAAAAAATGAGAAAACAAGCAAAACAAATATAGGGGAACAATGAGCAGATTTTTCAGCAGGTCAGAGTGTACAATGAAAAATATAATAAAATTGAAAATCGAAGCAAGCAGTCAAAAACCAGAAACAGACACGCCGGTTATCAGCTGACTTATAAGGTAGCCGGCTCAGTTTGCATCGAGAAACTAACCCTTAGGCCTCTTTCACACGATAGGAGACGTGCAACTTGAACACTGAACAGTGTTCTCGTTTTTTTGTCGAAGTACATCGAGTCAAATCGTGTCTTTCACATGATGACTCCTATCCAGGAACCTCGTTTTGTCACGTCTTTTCCCCTCGAGGCAAGCAGAGGCAAGATCTAACAACTGTGCCGACGTTTCCACAAAGTATGACTCATCACTTTTTTCTCAAAGTCTAACTTCCTTAAAAATATAGATAGAAGATTTCTGATTTCGGATTTGGATTCAGCGACCCCAAATTCTTCAAAGCGTAAGTCCCGTTTTCGAAAATATCCGAAAACAAGGAAGTTATGGCTGTTTTTAATAAAGCTTTCTATTATCATATAATTATACGGTAAAAACGAACAGGTACTGTACTATACAGTACGTAAGTACTCTAGCTATTATAATACAACTTACACTGTATTCGTGTAGGAAATTTGGTAGGTTATTTATCTTGATTTCTGAAAATACCCCAAAATAAGGGAGTAAGATAACTTTGCAAAAACGAAGTTTTCCTGCCGATTGAAGAAACATTAAAAATTAGTCTAAGACATATTATGTCTTAGAATAAAAACGTGTAACAAATATCAGATCACTATTCAAGCTATCAAGCTTTTCATAAATTTCATAAGTTTGTGTCGACGGTATATGACATAAAAGGCAATGCTCGCGCTTGGTCCATAGTTCTACGACTGAGGAATGAGGATTTAGGTCAGCAACTAAAATCGACAAGCCATGATTGTCAATCTTACTCATGATACAAAGCTTTGTACTATGATACATGGTTTTCATTCCGTATCATTCTTTAATAAAAATAAAACAAGATTCTGGTTTCAAAAGCATCAAAGTCGCCAGGCTGGTCTGAGCTATTCATGACTTTTTTTCAGTATGCATTATCAACTCAGCAGTTCTAATACACAGACATCACTACTTGGAATGCCATGACATTTTCTATTCTCTCAATTCCTATTATTACCATAGATCGATTCAGATCAGCACAATGTTTATACTGTATGTTCATAATAGATTTTTCTGATTGTAAAAAGAAATAGTCAATAATTGCTGGGAATTTAAAGTGATATTCAACGATTTGAACCTGATAAATTGGATTGTTGAATGACAATTGAAATTCAGTGAATTTTACTGTACAACATTCCTTTTCCTCCTATTTTATTGGGTGATGAGTGGAGATGATTTATGATTTCATATTTGGATTCATCTTTTCATAGTTCAATATTTTTTTGGAAAACTAGAATTTTTAAAAATTAAAAATGTTTATGTATAAACTTCTCAGGTGTTCAAAAACTTCTTAAAACCTTTGCCTGTCCCTTTGTGAGGCAGGAGTATTATTATCTTAGTATGTACTATATAATCATATGATAATGGAAAGCTATATTTAAAACAGCTATAACTCCCTTGTTTTCGGGTATTTTGAAAATGGGACTTACGCTTTAAAGAATTTGAGGTCGCTGAATCCAATCCGAAATCAGAAATCTTCTATCTATATTTTTAAGGAAGTTAGACTTTGAGAAAAAGTGATGAGTCATAGGTTTGAGCAAACGTCGGCATAGTTGTTGGATCTGTCGGCTTATTCGTAAGATCCCCATGTGAAAGTACAGGAGAGCTGCAAAATATGAAATATGATCTTCCGTAATATGATATTCCAGGAGCGAGGTCTCTGCCGTGTGAAACGGCCTTATTGTAAACAAACATTCATTATGCTGTTATAGGTTATTCGAGAACCATTTACAACTGTTCGTGAATCTGGATCTTGATAAATGGATATATCATAGATTTTGTTGTTATTTCAACAGCTAATAAAGGTGAGTAGTCGTAGTTTTCAGCTTATTAGTATAGAAAGTTGCTTATCAAAGCTGTTTGGCGAATCTCACCGTGACAATATAATTCCAGGTTACCCTTTGAAGTTTGAAAAAGATTAATACTTTCCATTTCAATGAGGGTGAGTAATCAGCGTTGTCAGAGACAAAGACAACAGATAACACAAGTGATGAGAAGCAACAGATTTCCAACAATTCTCTTTGTTGCTATGGTAACGAGTTTCCTGCCAGAAAATCAAAAGTCCGCACAGCTGATCATACCAATTAACGGTTCAAAAGGACATTCCAATACAGAACTGTCTTATCTTATCACTTGAAATGAAACGGCCGAAAAGACGGTAAATTTTGTACAGTTCGACCCACCAAGATAAACATTCAGTGTATATATCTGTCATTCAAAAAGTTCCAAAATATATAGTATGAACAACAGGATCTAACATTGGATCTGACGCTGAAGCGAAAAATAAATTAGTAGCCGGTTGAGTCTTAGGTTATGTAGACAGTCGAAATAGAATTTGTATTACCAGCAATTACTCAAATACACAAAGAATTCACTTGACACCAACAATAAACCACCACTATATGGTTCATAATAACGTAAGTAGAACTCATATATTATCCATCAATTTAAAATAAACGTTAAAGTTAAAATGAAGAGCTACATGAAGTGTTACTTTCTCGATCCTGCGCCTGCGCCCTGATTTCAGGTCATGACTTTATGCCACTTATACATAAAACCGTAATCGAGTACTTAATAAAATATAGATCCGATTTTCCTCTCACATTAAACTCTACACTTGATTATTATAATCCAGGGTCACTGCTAACAAATATGTAACCTATAACACTAATATTGAAAGTATAAGGAGGCAGTCAATTTACATAGTGTGAAGTGGTAAATCACAAATCCTTTATAGAGGATGCGATGTTCTTGATATTTATAAGAGCAGTTGCTAAAGTCCCTAATTTGCGAATAAATTCACAAATATTGAGGCCGTCCGGCTCGCAAAATTGCTGGGTTCAAGCCGCAGCTTTAGCTCAGTGGTAGATACATGAATTTTCCAAATACAATTAATCACCACAAGGTTCAAAGACCGGTGATTATTAATTCTACCGCTGCTTCTATGAAGTTCTTGAAGAATATCAATGAGGAAATCAAAAGAATAGTTGATGACTGATTATCAGTAACCATGTACACAATAGAGAATAATAAAGACCAACTATGGTTTTTCTAGTTGATCCTTAAAACGCTTGTCATGAATACAGGTATTCACCAATTTATCCTTCTGAATTCCTTAGAACTTACAACGCCAGTTCTTGAAGCTCTCTGGATCCTATATGATATAACTGGAACCTTATTATATAATTATCAATATATTTTTTCTGGCAGACTAATGTGACTATCATCAAAGGATGATAAGTACTGAATGCTCTTAACAAGATCAATATTAATTGATTCAATAATTTTATATGCTGCTGAATATTTTTTCTTTGATACTGAGACAGCCCAAACTGTATATCACGAGATGAATTAGGATAAAATAAACTTCTATGATTTGTATGCTGACATAAAACACAAAATATATTCCCATAAACAATATATAAATAAAATATTCTATATCTATAATTTTCTGTATCTTTACTAATATTTGAATAATTATCACAAGGTTTACTAGCATTCACAATAGTGAGCTTTAAAGATTTATAAATATATTATAATTTATTATATTTATAATTTCCTTGATTTGAATTCATTATATAGCGCTTTGTTTAATTCCCCCTACTCTAATAAAAAAGAGGCCTTTCCTAAAACGAGCTCATTTGAACAAACACTCACAGTAATGATTCTTGGAGGTCTTGTAGAATAAATTAATTATTTCCAATAATTAATTGTGCAGGTCCTTTTCGTCTCGGCTGGGCGAGGTCCAAATTTCTTATAGATTTCTTTCCGTATTAAAATGTATTTATGGAATTTATTACAATTAAGAACTCTTCAACAACACTGAGTTCACAGATAATTAAACATTAATTACAAATATTTCACATTTAAAGAGGGATAGGCTTGATAATTTGAAAATTGAAAGGAAGTAAGAACCCTAAACTCCATGTGCATCCTTTCAGAACGAGATCACAAGCCAGAAGAAAGTGGTTTTCGGAAAAAATTTATCTCTTCCTTGAATGATTTGTAAGCTTCTTTTTGATTGGCTTTTAATTCAGCAAACTCAATACAATTGGTTGCTTCAGAATCAGGGCTTCTTCAACTTTATAATAGAAAAAAATAAATAAAAATATTTATATAAATATATGGAGTGATTGTCTTAAACTATTCTGATAAATAAATCGCGATCTATGATGTTAACATGTAATATATATATTTAGTTTTTTATACGAGTTTTGTATACTCTTGATTTTCATGATTTTTTAGATTTTAATAAATATTTATACAGCAATAATAGTTGTCCCTATTTATTTACATAACTTTCCTTAGTATACATAATACATCTTTTGTGAGTAAACTTTATAATTCAACCTATACTGGTTGATCAAACAATCAGCTGATTTGCTAGGTATTGATTCAAATAACTATCAATTTATTCTAGATTGATTGATTCTTTAAAAGTGGAAACAAATAATTCTAACCTCAATGTACATGCAAACTGTTACTTTTTATGATCTGCCAATAATAAATGACCGCTTTATAATTTTAAATCTGCCAATGGATCCTCATTAGTTGTTGAATCACAGTTATACATGTTTTTCTTATCATTTAGATAATACGATTATTCTTTATCGCTAACAACATTCGATTTTATTTGAGTGGTTCTTTGACTAGGTTAACTTTCTTTTCCATTTTATAATTCTATTACGGTTCAATAGTTCATTTCAAAAATATTTTGTGGTTTTAATGTACGGTAGGTCCAATTGGCAATAGAAGATTTCTTAGAGTAGAAACTGAGATCATTATCATTCTGAACTAATGATCATGATTCGAGTAGGTACAGTACATCGATGAACCTAGAATAGCCTTCAGTTTAAAATCATTTGAGATCACCAGATGATATGCACTCCAAAAAACGTAAAACTTGCATTTTCTATCTATGATATTTATGCTCCTATAAGATTTTATTCTTTAAAAATTAAGGTTCAATTTCTTTTTTTCAATAAAAAATCTGCTTATATATTTTATAAATTTAGGACCTGCTACACTTGAATAAAAGTGAAATATCTTACAATGGTCAAAAATTATCTGATAGAAAAAAATAGTGAGAGATTTCAATAATTAATTCTATCCTATATTAGGCTAATTCAGTTATCAATTAAGGATTGAAGAGGCCAAATTGAGAGTTTTAATTTGATCAATTTCATCCCTTTCGTTCTTTGAACGAGAATTTTCATGAAACCTTTGTATACTCGAATTATAACTTGTTGGTGCTAATAAATCTTACCCGTCCAAATTGTAAAAGTCATTCATATTCCAAATCCTTTGATCATCTGGTGAATTCATTGAATTATGTGTGGTAATATCGCGTGTAGAATGAATTCAGACGTTGATTCTTCCCATTCCAACACCTGTAAATATTTTGTCCAAAATATTCTTCAATTATAAGCTTTTACAATGTTCCTAAACTTGGCAAATCACCTTGATTGTTTCTATGACTCTTACGTGAATTAAAAATTGTTCTACTGTATTTATTCTAATATTGTATATGGAGTAATTTTCGCTCATCAACAAAGCATTTTACGACAATGTACTGTGTGTTTCTTGTTGTTGGAAGTGCTGTATTTTTGCGGGTAGCAAAACAGTATTGTAGTTAGACTAATAATAATAATTGAAGGGGGTTTATGTAATAGAATAATTTTATGTTTTGTAAACAGTATAGCCTGTAAAATAGTTGAAATAGCAGGGCCATCTCATTTTATTCCAATTTCTCTTTTTCTGTTTATTTGTTTTTATCATGAAAGATGCCTCAGATACATCACTACCGTATCAGAGTTTAATAAATACAAATTATTAAAATCGTGCAATTCCCATAATATTATTCATGAATTATTATAATTAACTTGATATTACTGAACCATTTATAATTAGTTTACTGCCAAAGTATTGATTTCAATTGGCTCAGTAACAAATTCCATGTATGAAATGTATAAATTTCAAAAAGTACCTCTGTTGCTTTACATTATGCTTTTTCTCGATTCTGCTTTGTAAATCAATTGGTCCAATTTTAAAGAATTACATTTATTTCCAATTACGATATGAAAGTCGAAGAACTGCAATTTTTTTTAAACATACTCATCACTGTTTCAATAATCCAATGATGCTTTCTTTGAATGTGAAATTATTGAACATTTTCAGCTCTGTTATGCATATGAAATTTAAATTAGAATAGATAAGCGAATGACGAGTTTGGATGAATTTCGTTCTAAATATTATCTCCTCCATTGTTTCCATATATTCTTTCTAAATTTTTAATGGTACATGAACTATGTAGAATGTATTGTATTGAAAAATGTTATAAAACAGGTTCGAAGATAATATTGGATTTAAATAGAATCTGTAAGCTATTTTGTAGAATAGACTTCAATTCCTATTTGAGTTTTATTGTGTCATTATACAGTCATGTGTTTTATATACTTCTTTTCATGTACCTAGAGCGGCTCAATTTGAAAGTGACTGACAAGTCAATTGTTGTGATAGTGAAGAAGGGGTGCGAAAGTGAAAGGGAGGATTGTCCGGCCGATGGGGGAGTGTTGAGCTAGCAGGTAGTAAACAAACAATGACTGCTCGCTTATAGTAGTAGCAAACAATAAACAGATGTTCTGGGAGTTAGAAAACGTGTGGGAATTTCTTGGGTGAAGTAATGTTATTTATATCATATATTAAATAATAATATGGGTTAGGAGTAGATTATTTTTTCATTCAGTGGGAATAGAGGTTGTTAGTTAAGCATTAACGAAATAAGGTGAGAGAGGTAGGAGTATTGTAGATGTAGGGTTTTTTTTAGTTCGTATATATAAGAGTAAGCATTTCATAATTCGAAGAAACAAAAACAATGATTTTGGTGGTTAAAATGGTGTTGATGAAAATTCAGGTCGGTACAAAGGATAGCCGGATAAGGGAACTGCATTTCAAGCTTAGAGGGTTGTAGGGCTGTAGTCATCAGAAAAATAAAAAATAAATTAATTGAAGATTAAACAGTTAGAAAAGCGTATTAAAATGGATGGTAGTATGCTAGGTAAAACACGTAGTCAAACAAAATGTAAAACTACAGAAATAGAGAATGGAGAAAGGCGGGAAAGAGGAGAAGAAGATAGTGATAGTGAGCCATTATCTGGTTTCACTATGACTACTGAGGTGAGTGAGGGTAATGCTAGTGATAGTAATATAGAGGGAACCGAAGATAGGAACGAGGATCCTACAAGAAATATTCATCAAGGAAAGGAAAAAGGAACAGTAATGAAGGGAGACACAGACCTTGCAGTAATATTAGGCGAACTGCGGAAAATGCAAGAGAAAATGGAAGAGAAAATAGGGGGTGTGAAAGAGGAATAGGGGATATGAAAAAGGAAATAGGGGGTATAAAAAAGCAAATGGACAAGAGATTTGAGGATATGGAGGAGAAAATAGGCAACATTGATTTGAGAATAGCGAGTCAATTGGATAAGAGGATGGAAGGATGGTTAACACGCCTGGAAAATAGAGTAGATGAGAGAATAAGTATTCAAGTGAGAGAGTTAGGGAAGAAATCAAAAGAGGGTGAGAATAGAATGGGTCTACGGTTAGACAAGGCAGTGGAAGAATTGCGAGATTCTAATAGAAATATGAATGAGCAAATGGAAGAGTTAATAGAAGAGAGAGTCAGTCAACGTGATGTGGAGATAAGAAATGGAATGAAATCAGATACAAATAGAATAGAGGGCGAAGTGTCGGTAGTAAGAAAGATGATGGAAGAATTAGAAGGAGAGTGTACGAAGAAATTTGAAAGTGCAGAAAGAAAAAGGGAACTGAGCAGATATTGGTGATCAATAACGGCCAAATTAATAGACCGAAAATCAGTGGTTGTGAAAAAATCCATTAGAATCTCTAAAGAAGTTGAGAAAATTTATCAAAGACCAAAGATTAGATGTAGATGATTGGATAATGTAAAAGAGGAGTTGTCGGTTTGTTTAACCGGTCAAGCAGAAAATGGTGGAGTGGCTGTGCAGAAGGCATTGGCAGTTTGGATGAACTAGAAGCAAGTTTCAAAGCCATATTTTGGAATGCCAGTGTGAGAATTCAATTAAAAAGAAATTATTTGATGGCAAGTATACTGGAGTCGGAGGTGAAAGTAGAGTCCAGTACTTGTTGAAAATGCAGGCAATGGCTCAGAGTCTTGGGGATAACATTTCAGAAGAAGAGTTTATAGGGATGCTATCCAAACATTATCCGGAAATGATAATTAGAGTCACAACAATAAGAGAGCTATCAGCATTTGTTGAGCTCTTTAGTTGTGATGCAGAAGAGATGCCAACAAAAAAGAAAGGTGGGAGAGTTGAAATAGAGAGAGCAGAGAGACAAGATGAGTGTAGATGGAGTAAAGTAGATGAGGAGACGAAAGAGAACACAGAAGAGAAGACAACAATCATGGAGATAGTCATAATTATGATGGGAGAAATAATTTCAGAAATGGTCGTGGACATAATTTTCAATATAATGGAAGAGGAAGAGGTCAATGGAACAATGGATATCAACAACGAAATGACAGAGAGAAAAACGGAAATGAAGCAGGAGGCAAGAATGAGATACAGGGAAACGCCAATGGCGGGGTCAAAAATGAGTTACCCACAGCCCTCGCCTTTTAATAATGGGTATAAACACAAAAGCCATACTGGAATAGGCCACCGAATGAATGGGTCAGTAAAAAATGAAGATAATCACTCAACAAATAAGGTGAATAATTGTAGGCTAAAATA